>NC_092225.1:103168712-103226212 GCF_036320965.1 Panulirus ornatus | reverse complement strand
TAGCAAGGCAGGGGAATATCCGTAGTGATCAGTTCATTAGAAATAGTACCATCTAACTATCTACCTACGAGCACCTACGATTAGATATTTGCTGAACCGGCAAGGCTAGCGCGTTGCGCTCACCTCTCGATTTTGTATGGTGAAGAGGAAAGGGTCTGTCGACCACCTCCTCTCTCCTGTAGTGACACGTGTGGACAACACATACCAGAGCGAAGAGGTGTTGAGAACGAAACAACTAAATAAAAACATCAAAATTGTTTTCCCATAGGAAGACACTGTAGCCCCATCACCGGCCAGGTGGGATGGGGAAGGGGTCATCTGGAGTTCTGTAAATAGCTAGAAAAGACATAAACAGACGACTTATGAACCTTGGCCCCCCACACAAGGGTCGTGAACCTATTGAAGTTCTTCAGCATGTGATGAAAAAAAAAAGGTTTAACTACGTACTAGAACGGCCTGCATAGTTCAATGTGTCACGAGAGATAGAGATGGTAACAAGACGTTGGAGGACGACCCATGGGCATGACTTTCAGGAGATCGAGAAGTTGCCATGAACTACAAACCAGACTTTCTAAAGAGCATGAAGTGTGCAGAGAGAACAACCTCTTGCAAAAGGAGATACAGGTTAGAGGCAGGACGAGAAAGTCCTTCGAAGCAAACCTCTCAGACTGAAGTAAGAAATCGAGTTTCACTTGTGACGAGAGAGAGACATGGGTGGATTGTGTGTTGCTGACCTGTCGCCAAGTGTTTGACACTGTCGCTCATACGAAACTGGTCAAGAAAACAGAGTTTCAGGTAGACAAAAGGAGGAGGTTACCCATGGATGGAATATTACGTTAGTGGAAGAGAACATCGAAGAGACATCAGAAACAACGTACACTATGTGGGTTGCGATCACCAGTGGAGTACAGCACTGCTGGCTCCTGGGTCCAATGTGTACCTTTGATGAATGAAAATGACTCGACAAAAGAATTAGATTCATACCTGTATTTGTTTTCCAGCTGACGCTCAGGTCATGAGGGAAGTAAAAAGATAGATGAGTGAGGAGTATTGATCAATCTTACATGGACCACAACACATAACCCAACGTTAGCTTGCTGCATGGATGGTGAGGTTCAGTCTACGTGGCTGTACAGTGATGAGGATGAGGCTACTGTGAGAGAAGACATGTATGTGACTACTATCTATCAGGATGTTAGACTGCAGGATTGTGTGTGTGTGTGAGGGAAGGATTTGGGAGTCGAGATTTTGAACTTTACTTACGACCAGAACCTCAACCATCGAGCATCGTCCACTGGCCTCCATGCATGGAGACGGAGTCCTCTGGCCTCCATGCATGGAGACGGAGTCCACTGGCCTCCATGTCTGGAGTCCACTGGTCTCCATATCGTGACACGGAGTCCACTGGCTTCGATATCTGGAGACAGAGTCCAGAAAACTCTGAGGAAGAGCTCTCTGTTGGCAAATGTTCAAATCGCTTTCAAACACTCCGGTAAGAAAGCGTTCATAAAACTATTCACATCCTATCTTAAGTTTCAACTAGACCTGTCTCTCGGGTCTGGTCGCTTAAGATAGCACAACGAACTATTACAGAAGGTTTAGAAGAGAATAACAAAGATGGTACCAGAATAAAGAGTTACATTGAGAGGTTGGAGGATAGAAATCTGTCAACCATTGAAGAGAAAAGAATAAAGCGTGACTTGATCACGATTTGTAAGTTTTTAAGCCAGTTTGATGGTGTCAACAGTAAAAATTCCTTCTACATTATGTTTAGATAAGACAACCAGAGAACATTACGTGATAATACGAATGAAACATGTTAGAAGAGATGTAAAGAAATACCTTGATAGAATATAAGTTGTGGAGGAATGGGAAAACTGAATGATGGAACTCTCAATACTGACATCATTCAAAAGTTCTACAAGTTGTATGATAACAGAATAACTTAAAAATATGTGACCACACGAGTGTAGAACTCCCTCCCTGTACAGTACAAGACATGGGTACCCACGAGTGTACAACTCCCTCCCCGTACAGTACAAGACATGGGTACCCACGAGTGTACAACTCCCTCCCCGTACAGTACAAGAGATGGGGCACCACGAGTGTACAACTCCCTCCCCGTACAGTACAAGAGATGGGGCCCCACGAGTGTACAACTCCCTCCCCGTACTGTACATATAAGTAAGAGACATTACGTTACAGCTGCATAGACTGACATAAAATCCTTGACGAATGAAATGCAAAGAGGCAGAAAAACCAGAGAAATAGACTACTGGGCGACAACTTTACGGACAGACAGACAGACAGACAGACAGACAGACAGAGACAAACAGACAGACAGACAGACAGAGACAGACAGACAGACAGACAGACAGAGACAGACAGACAGACAGACAGTCAGACAGAGAGACAGACAGACAGACAGTCAGACAAAGGGACAGACAGACAGACAAACTCCAATCCCGAAAGCAATTTCCTGCCATAGACCTTCATCCAAAAAAATATAAACATATACAGGAGAAATCTAAAAAAAAAAATTACACAAAGTGAACCGTATCATTTTTCAGGCCAATATTTCCCAGAACAAGGAACTGATGACACTGATTGTGTGGGATGGAAAGATTTTTTTTTTGCGGAATATAAATGTTATACATTACCACAGCAGTCAAACAAATACACTGACCACGAGAGAGAGAAAGAAAAAAAAAGGGTCACTGAATAGCCGTTTTTTCTTCATTAAATGCTATTCATAAAGGAACAGTTGTCGGGTTTCCTCTCATGCACTGCGGGCAAGGATGTGTGATGTGCTCCCATGGTTGTTTGATTTGTTTATGGATGGGGTGGTTAGGAGGTGAATGCAAGAGTTTTGGAGAGAGGGGCAAGTATGAGGTCTGTTGTGGATGAGAGAGCTTGGGAAGTGAGTCAGTTGTTGTTCGCTGATGACACAGCGCTGGCGGCTGATTCGGGTGAAAAACTGCAGAAGCTGGTGACTGAGCTTGGAAAAGTGTGTGAAAGAAGAAAGTTGAGAGTAAATGTGAATAAGGGCAAGGTTATTAGGTACAGTAGGGTTGAGAGACAAGTCAATTGGGGGGGGGAGGAAGTTTGAATGGAGAAAAACTGGAGGAAGTTAAGTGTTTTACATATCTGAGAGTGAATTTAGCAGCGAATGGAATTATAGAAGCGGAATTGAGTCACAAGGTGGGGGAGGGGATGAAGGTTCTGGGAGGGTTGAAGAATGTATGGAAGGCGAGAATGTTATCTCGGAGAGCAAAAATGGGTATGTTTGAAGGATTAGTGGTTCCAACAATGTTATATGGTTGCGAGGCGTGGGCTATAGATAGGGTTGTACGGAGGAGAGTGGATGTATTGGAAATGAAATGTTTGAGGGCAATATGTGATGTGAGGTGGTTTGATTGAATAAGTAATTCAAGGGTAAGAGAGATGTGTGGTAATACAAAGTTTGGTTGAGAGAGCAGAAGAGGGTGTGTTGAAATGGCTTGGACACATGGAGAGAATGAGTGAGGAAAGACTGACAAAGAGGATATATGTATCAGAGGTGGGCCTTTATATATATATATATATATATATATATATATATATATATATATATATATATATATATATATATTACCTCGCAAACGCGGGAGACAGCGACAAAGCAAAATAGATATAGATAAATATATATATATATATATATATATATATATATATATATATATATATATATATATATATATATATATATATATTTGTGTGTGTGTGTGTGTGTGTGTGTGTGTGTGTGTGTGTGTGTGTGTGAGTGGATTGGCCATTCTTCGTCTGTTTCCTGGCGCCACCTCACTGACGCGGGAAAAGGCGATCAAGTATGATAAAGTAGATGAATGCATTTATCGGTAAAGTTTGTTATCTGTCATGTTTCTCTCAAATGATCATAAATGCTCACAACTTTTCATAATGCTTTCAGTATTCATCATTCCTTATCATTGAGTCTGATTTCCTAAGGTAGTTCCTGGTGTGTCTGTACATACGACTGTTAACAGACACATGTACACTTCCAAGTTCACGTCCATACACCAGATGTGCTATACAGCTCGTCAGAGTTCGAACCTCTGAAACATATATTCAATCCGCTTCAAATCACAGTTCTGAAATCTGGGGTTCATTTGAAGGTTTCGACTCGGTACCCCGAGGCATGACGGACGAATGAAAAATGAATTGTGAAAGATAAAAATAAAGTGAATGATGAAGAAGACAAGAAACAATTTCCGTTTTCCCCTCAAGAGACTGAGGGCTAATGACAGAGTCAGGGGGACGCGGAACACGAACCAATTCAGTTAGCGAGATCCGAACCCGCTCATGAAACAGCTTCGCTTCAAAACTCATAATAGATTACAGCGTCCTGGAAGCTCCAGCTGCGGACTTTAATCAGTGACTCGGTAAACACAGGAATTTCGAGATGGATTTTCCGGGATTATTCCAAGTCTTTCTTGTAACTCCAGATTTCTGTTCAATCTTCAACAATGACTGCTTCCGTGGACCTGACTGACTGACGCTGCTCATTTGTTTCAGTTATTGTTTCGATTAACGAGAACTCTCTCTCTCTCTCTCTCTCTCTCTCTCTCTCTCTCTCTCTCTCTCTCTCTCTCTCTCTCTCTCTCTCATTACCTATCATCATAGCCTGTCTGTGCCTCCCAGACACAGCTGTTCGCTCGTGGGTCCTAACCTGTTCTCTACATGTGTCATACATTTCCTTGGGATGGTTTACCAGTGGCTGTTATATCCCCTTCCTCCTCGCCTGATTCCACAACTCTGTTGCTGTAGAAATGCTTCTCACGTCCCTCCGTACACTTCCTCACATCCCTCCGTACACTTCCTTCCTCACGTCCCTCCGTACACTTCCTTCCTCACGTCCCTCCGTCCACTTCCTCACGTCCCTCCGTACACTTCCTCACGTCCCTCCGTACACTTCCTCACGTCCCTCCGTACACTTCCTTCCTCACGTCCCTCCGTACACTTCCTCACGTCCCTCCGTACACTTCCTCACGTCCCTCCGTACACTTCCTCACGTCCCTCCGTACACTTCCTTCCTCACATCCCTCCGTACACTTCCTCACGTCCCTCCGTACACCTCCTCGCGTCCCTCCGTACACTTCCTCACATCTCTCCGTACACTTCCTCACGTCCCTCCGTACACTTCCAGTTGTGATCAGTTCTTGAGTCTCCTCCGGTATGAGAGAAAGCTTCTGATGTGACGTCATCATGGCCTCAATGGTAATTCTACGTAATTATTTCATCTCCCTTTATCTTTATCAGATCCAGGATGACCTGACGGAGGGGTTCCATCCTCTCTTCATGGCTCATTCCGTCAAGGACCGGCACGTCATTCTCTTGCATTCTGCCGGACCCTCCCTGCCAATTGTATGTGGAGCTTCCAGCCAGGTGTCCAGACTTTAGCGACTTAGTCCAGCTCAGGGCCAATGTTCGTCCTGTATATCTTCCTGTATATATATATATATATATATATATATATACGTCTCACTCTTCAAGGTCGGTGATGCGAGTTACAACGTCCACCACAACAGAGTATTTATCACTCACGATCCTTTGCACATTCTCTACCACATCTGGTGTGATGTTAGCTCCTACATCTCTCACGCGGCATGAGACACATTCTTTTTGAAATAATATATTCCTCTTTTTGAAATATTCATGTGTTTCAACCCTTACCACACTGATTTGTGAGTTTAGTCTCCTCCTGTCTCCTACAGCCTCGAAAGTAACCAATGGTTTGTTTCTCTTTGAATTCCTTTGTGTTCTTTGAATATATCTTCCTCGATGTATCACTCGCCTTCTGGTTTATATCACTCCTTCCCATCATCATGGCTTCGTCTTTCCAGCGTTAAATCACATGAGCTATTTGCCTGTCCACTGCTGCATCTTGTCCAGTTCCCTTTGAAATACCTCGCAGTCCCTCTTGCTTCGTACTTCCTTCATACTTCATTCATCAATAAGCAAGATTATTCAGGTATGAATCTGATTCGTCTCTCAAATTATTGACGTAGATCAAGAAGAGTTAGAACTGACGAATCGCCCATGTTACTTACCCTCGTCCAACTTGAAAATGTTCCTCTGGCATTTGCTCCCTGTTCTTCCCCAGTTATGTGGCTGATCATCCACACGAGACGTCCTCCCTGTGATGACCCCAAGGTGTGGTTGATCATCCACACAAGACGTCCTCCCTGTGATGACCCCAAGGTGTGGCTGATCATCCACACGAGACGTCCTCCCTGTGATGACCCCAGGGTGTGGCTGATCATCCACACGAGACGTCCTCCTGATGACCCCAGGGTGTGGACGTGTGGCCTCGTCATCAGTCTCCTGCTGGAGACGGTATCAAATGTCCGCTGGCGGTCTAGGAAAATACAGACCAGCCATCCACCTATGCAACCTACCCATGCAACACACCCATGCAACCCACCCATGCTACCCACCCATGCAACCCACCCATGCAACCCACTCTCCCATACAGCCAATCCACCTTACCTGTGGACTAGTGATTGAGACAAATCAGCAAGATTAATTATTCCAAAACAGAATTCTGGGTCACTCCATTGTGTACCCAACCCGTCTTGGAGAAGGCGTCCCTAACATGCGTCCTTTACTGCCTTACGTTGTTAACATGATCTTCTCTTCCTCGTCGTCGTCGTCGGAGGAGGAGTCTCACCCCCTTATTCCTGCCTCGTATTCCAGCTTCACACTCAACCCTCTCATGTGGTACTGTGTCAAAAGCTTTCCGGCAGTCAAGACGTAAGAATTTGACCCATTTTACTTCTCGGTCTAACAGGAGCTCACTCTCTCGTAGAAATCTGAGAGGTACGTTACACATGACATCCCGTCCATAAAGATCATGATACGTCTCACACGTGGGTAATTTCTCCTCTGTGGAAAGTCTTACTCTCCACCGGTAGGTATTGACGCATATATTTTTCTCTCATTTTGCGATCAGTGTTCACATGTGTGGGTTGATGTTCCCTTAGAGTTACAAGACCCGCCTCGTGGAGGCCAGCGAATTGGCTTCGGGTCCTTCCCCACACACACACACACACACACACACACACACACACACACACACACACACGTTACCTTCTTTTCGTCACTTAGAGTTGTATTAATCTTTATTTGTCTGGATTTATAATTAGATCTTTATTTATAGCCTTTTTTTTATTGTTGTTGGAAAACTGTTTAGCAGTCCAGGGAGGAATGATAACTGGGAGGGAGGAATGATAACTGGGAGGAAGGAATGATAACTGGGAGGGAGGAATGATAACTGGGAGGGAGCAATGATAACTGGGAGGGAGCAATGATAACTGGGAGGGAGGAATGATAACTGGGAGGGAAGAATGATAACTGGGAGGGAGGAATGATAACTGGGAGGGAGGAATGATAACTGGGAGGGAAGAATGATAACTGGGAGGGAAGAATGATAACTGGGAGGGAGGAATGATAACTGGGAGGGAGGAATGATAACTGGGAGGGAGGAATGATAACTGGGAGGAAGGAATGATAACTGGGAGGAAGGAATGATAACTGGGAGGGAGGAATGATAACTGGGAGGGAAGAATGATAACTGGGAGGGAAGAATGATAACTGGGAGGGAGGAATGATAACTGGGAGGGAGGAATGATAACTGGGAGGGAAGAATGATAACTGGGAGGGAAGAATGATAACTGGGAGGGAAGAATGATAACTGGGAGGGAGGAATGATAACTGGGAGGGAGGAATGATAACTGGGAGGAAGGAATGATAACTGGGAGGGAGGAATGATAACTGGGAGGGAGGAATGATAACTGGGAGGAAGGAATGATAACTGGGAGGGAGGAATGATAACTGGGATGGAAGAATGATAACTGGGAGGGAGGAATGATAACTGAGAGGGAGGAATGATAACTGGGAGGAAGGAATGATAACTGGGAGGAAGGAATGATAACTGGGAGGGAGGAATGATAACTGGGAGGGAGGAATGATAACTGGGAGGGAAGAATGATAACTGGGAGGGAGGAATGATAACTGGGAGGGAGGAATGATAACTGGGAGGGAAGAATGATAACTGGGAGGGAAGAATGATAACTGGGAGGGAAGAATGATAACTGGGAGGGAGGAATGATAACTGGGAGGGAGGAATGATAACTGGGAGGGAAGAATGATAACTGGGAGGGAAGAATGATAACTGGGAGGGAAGAATGATAACTGGGAGGGAGGAATGATAACAAGTGGGAGGGAGGAATGATAACTGGGAGGGAGGAATGATAACTGGGAGGGAGGAATGATAACTGGGAGGAAGGAATGATAACTGGGAGGGAGGAATGATAACTGGGAGGGAGGAATGATAACTGGGAGGGAGGAATGATAACTGGGAGGGAAGAATGATAACTGGGAGGGAGGAATGATAACTGGGAGGAAGGAATGATAACTGGGAGGGAGGAATGATAACTGGGAGGAAGGAATGATAACTGGGAGGGAGGAATGATAACTGGGAGGAAGGAATGATAACTGGGAGGGAGGAATGATAACTGGGAGGGAGGAATGATAACTGGGAGGGAAGAATGATAACTGGGAGGGAGGAATGATAACTGGGAGGGAGGAATGATAACTGGGAGGGAGGAATGATAACTGGGAGGAAGGAATGATAACTGGGAGGGAGGAATGATAACTGGGAGGGAGGAATGATAACTGGGAGGGAAGAATGATAACTGGGAGGGAGGAATGATAACTGGGAGGGAGGAATGATAACTGGGAGGGAGGAATGATAACTGGGAGGAAGGAATGATAACTGGGAGGGAAGAATGATAACTGGGAGGGAGGAATGATAACTGGGAGGGAAGAATGATAACTGGGAGGGAGGAATGATAACTGGGAGGGAAGAATGATAACTGGGAGGGAGGAATGATAACTGGGAGGGAGGAATGATAACTGGGAGGAAGGAATGATAACTGGGAGGGAGGAATGATAACTGGGAGGAAGGAATGATAACTGGGAGGGAGGAATGATAACTGGGAGGGAGGAATGATAACTGGGAGGGAAGAATGATAACTGGGAGGGAGGAATGATAACTGGGAGGGAGGAATGATAACTGGGAGGGAGGAATGATAACTGGGAGGGAAGAATGATAACTGGGAGGGAAGAATGATAACTGGGAGGGAGGAATGATAACTGGGAGGGAGGAATGATAACAAGTGGGAGGGAGGCACGAGCAGCGATGCAGTGTCCTCGACGCCTTGCAGTTCGTCCCTCACCACTGCCGTCTCGTGGCTGGGACAATCGATGACCTTGACCTCCGTGACGTACATGTGACGGTTGGCCCACGAGAGACAGGGAACACCACCGGCTCTCACACATCCGGCAGTCCTTGCCTCTACCGGCAGCGTAACGTCATCCCAGCTCGGTCTTCATCGCTGTCCTTCTTCAGTTCGGTGTCGAGGTAACGTCATCCCAGCTCGGTCTTCATCGCTGTCCTTCTTCAGTTCGGTGTCGAGGTAACGTCATCCCAGCTCGGTCTTCATCACTCTCCTTCTTCAGTTCGGTGTCGAGGTAACGTCATCCCAGCTCGGTCTTCATCGCTGTCCTTCTTCAGTTCGGTGTCGAGGTGGCAGTGGTCGTGTGTACAGACAGTGTCCACAACAACAATATAGCCGATCATCAGTGTGTCGTGGTCGGTCGGTGGGTTGACGCCGAGCTGCGCGGTGGAGGGAGGAGGCTGGCGGACTGAAGCCACCGCAGTGGACGACCCTCTCCTCTCCTCTGTCCCAGGTGGACGCTTGATGTGTTACTGGTCGAACACGATCGCTCTAATGATGCTCCCTGGACGATGGTTGGTTGGCTGGTGCCCAGGCCTATGAACTGCCAGGGAGGGTCATTAAGGAGGGGGGGGGGGGGGGGGTTGTAGAAATGAAGATGTAACGAAAATGGCTTTGATATTACCCCCCGTCCTCACACCCCTTCCCCCACTGCAATAAATCAGGCCATTAGAACTCCTTTTACGTAGCGGGGGAGGCTGTTAGCCCAGAAGCAAGTCCCCCCTTCCCTCCTCCCCATCTCCACCATCACTACCCCCCAGACCCTCCCACCATGTCTGATCACCTCACACCTATACTCCCACATCTAGGGTTTCCTGAAGCTCCCACCTCAAGCCAAAACCCTTCATCTAACATCCCCCTAATTCAACATTACCATCATGTTAAATCTAACATCCCATAACTTGAGATTAACATCAAGTTAAGTCATCAGAAACACTGAAAATCTCAGATAGACAAAAAATATCCAGCCATATCTATCTTAGTGTTATGGATCTTGTAAGAATCTATCCAGTTCACGAAATATTTGCAATCTTTTGATCTAGTGAACAACAATGATAGAGAATAATATTACCAAATAAAAGGATTAATTGTAAATGATACAAGATTGAAACTAAGGGATTTTGATGGAAAATAATTGAACTAATTAATTATTGAAAATAATTACTAGTGTACGAATGGAAGGGATCAATATCTTCGTTACTAGGCAGTGAATTAATGATAACGAAATCGTAAGGCGGTCAGTGAGTGTTGATGTCTCGTAATGTTGCTTAGTGTTGCTTGATGTTGTTTTATGTTGTGTATATGTGAGTCTATAACCAAATGTTAATTAGATATTTCTAATTATGAGGTTATGGCACAGCTAACATAAGATTCAGAATCCCTTATTAGTAAAATAGTTCATCAAAAACCTTCAACTTGCATCAGTTAGCGAAGTAAGACCTCAAACTTGGCAGCTTTTACGTAATCCAGCCAACCACAAGCTGTCACCTGCCTCATACCTAAGTACCATTACACTACCAGAACACTCGACATGATGACTCACTCTCTCAACTGCTGGTTCTACTCTGATGTATATAGTCTATCCAGTTCTTACTACTCTGATGTATATAGTCTATCCAGTTCTTACTACTCTGATGTATATAGCCTATCCAGTTCTTACTACTCTGATGTATATAGTCTATCCAGTTCTTACTACTCTGATGTGTATAGTCTATCCAGTTCTTACTACTCTGATGTATATAGTCTATCCAGTTCTTACTACTCTGATGTATATAGTCTATCCAGTTCTTACTACTCTGATGTATATAGTCTATCCAGTTCTTACTACTCTGATGTATATAGTCTATCCAGTTCTTACTACTCTGATGTATATAGTCTATCCAGTTCTTACTACTCTGATGTATATAGTCTATCCAGTTCTTACTACTCTGATGTATATAGTCTATCCAGTTCTTACCACTCTGATGTATATAGTCTATCCAGTTCTTACTACTCTGATGTATATAGTCTATCCAGTTCTTACTACTCTGATGTATATAGTCTATCCAGTTCTTACTACTAGGGTGAAGATATTTTCCATACGGTGAACAAAGGCGATAGATTTCTAATGCCTTAAAGATAGACTCAGACAAAGATATGATCAAAGGCAAGAGAAGTCGATGGACACACTTTCCATTCTCGACTTCATAAGATAAATCGGCCTTTCAAAAGAACTCCCATGTGTGCTGCACCCATTGGCTCTCTATCTCTCTCTCTCTCTCTCTCTCTCTCTCTCTCTCTCTCTCTCTCTCTCTCTCTCTCTCTCTCTCTCTCTCTCTCCCCTTCAAGCAATGAGTCAAGTCGAGTGCATGGCTGACAAGACCGCCCGTCAAGAACTTTGGCAAGCAGAGAGTCATAAGTCTCGCCCGTGAAGGCTTATATATGACGCCACCACCCCTGGCGACCAGCAAGTCTGACTTCAGTCTTGTTGCTAAAGTCTGATGGTAAAATAACCCTGGTGCAGGAGTTATGTTTTGTGGGGGGGGGGGGGGTAGACTCTAGATGGAAAGAAGACAGATGTTGATGGAGATTAGTGGCGATGGAGAGGGGGTGGGATGGAGGCGCTGGTAGAGATGGATGGAAAGGAGGGATAGCATGATGGTGGATATCACCTTAGTGGATGAGATGGAGGCGGTTATAGAGATGGAGTTTAGAAGGATAGAGGAAGAGGGAAGGAGAGTGTATAGTGGGATATATTAACAAGATGTTGATGAGAACGGAGGGGAAGATGGAGACATAAAGATGGCGTAAGATGGGGGGAGGGTTATGGTGAGGGAGGAAGCCAGGGATGGAAGATACTCTTATGAATGAAGAGATGGAAGTGAAAGAGAGTGAAGGAAGGAAGTGAAAATGAAGGAAAGGAAATCGATGAACCAGAGGATGAAAGCTTGAAGGAAGAGAATCACTGGACAGAGGAAGAACAGACAGACAGGCAGACAGACAGACTCACAGACAGACAGGCTCACAGACTGACTGACTGACAGACAGACAGATGTTTGTGGAAAGTCACCTGAGACAGACAGACAGACAGACAGACTCAGTAACTGACTAACAGACAGACAGCTCGATATATAAAGAAAAAGAAAACGAGTGAAATGATTTTGTTTGCCTCTGATCCTTCCCTGCTCTCATCATGGCATCGGACCCCATCCATAATGTAGTGTAAACCATTTGCTTTAATTCAACTGCTCGGGCCTCAACAGAGGATCAACCATTTACCTCATTAGACAAGAACCATTGCATCATGTCTCTCTGATGAACCATTGAAAACATAGAACCAATCATTAACCACCGAATCGCCAACCCATTAGACACTAAATCTCCATTACTCCCTTCAACAAACACCTGTTACCCTCGTAACCATCATTCAACTCCCAGCACCAATCAACCATTAAACTGCTGATCAAATCAGTAAACCTCTGATAAAGTAATGACAAATAGAACACGCATCAAATAGCCATAATTTCAGCCACATTGAATTTTACTTTCCCTCAGTCAACAGACTTCTCTCTACTGCCACTACTGTTGCCACTAGTTCTGTTAACAGGTTCCTCCGCCATCATGTGAGCATCAACCTCTGTTATTTGTTGGGACTATGCTAATGTGTCTGATACACACAGACATTACGCTGGCTCGGGTGAATCATATGCGTCTGATTTCAGTATGATGGGAAACTGGTTATTCCATATATTCAATGGAATGAGACACTATGTCATATATGAGTTAAATGTATATATTCATATATTGCTTGAGATTATTCAGATATTCTTCTATATACATATTGATGTATATATATATATATATATATATATATATATATATATATATATATATATATATATATATATATACATAGAGCTTACTTATCATTATTAGTCCTGTGGCAATAGCATTTTCTGCCTATTTTTGAGGTATATATATATAGAAGTGCTGTAGTCCTAGACATATACTGAAGTAGACGTAAATAGACATACATTACTGTTCTAGGTGTGCTTAAGTACAAGTACAGTAGTACTACCGTAAGCCCACTGATGTACACACTTCCCAGCAAACTTTTCATCCCATTGTAAAACTGAAATGGAAATTATAGTTAGCGTTCTATACTTGAGTATAACGTATATGTAATATACTACATTGTTTTACATTATTCTAAGTCATATTATGAATATCATATATATATATATATATATATATATATATATATATATATATATATATATATATATATATATATATATATATATATGTCCCAGGATCGGGGCTTTATTCCGGAGCGCTTGGACTTACAAGGCTGCGCTGTTTGCAGTAGCAGGGAAGCTGTGGACTCGTCTGGAGTGAGGAATTCGTCCACGAGATTGTACTCCCTATCTTCCTCCATACAGGACGACACACACCCTCCCCAACTGTGACTCTCCTCTCCCCATCACCATCATCGACACACACACACACACACACACACACACACACATACACACACACACACACACACACACACACACACACACACACACACATACACACATACACACACACACACACACACACACACACACACACACACACACACATACACACAAACACACACACACACACACACATACACAGGAGGGGAGCAGGATACACCCCCCCCCCCAAATCCTTGCGTCCTTCCAGAGTGCGTGGTGGGGGGGGGAGACACCTGAATCCTTAGGCCCTTCCTTCCACAGTAGGATCCTCTGTCTGGCCTTGCCTTATCGTCCCATGTGTCCACGGCACCGTCCACACAACTCGCCCTGGGAGAGGTCAACCTCCCTCTCCATGACCTCATGATGACCCTAAATAGAAATAAAATTTAATGGTGATGATGATTGACCTTCTATCACTACACAATGCAATATCATCCTAGATCATCCTCTCTACAACCAGGTACAGTTCTCCATGTTGTACAACTGTACCTGACCCGCCACAATGTGAACATTTTATACATTTTTTTTTTCATGGATATAAACCATCATTAACTCCTGCCTGAACATTTCAGTATCTATATTTACCGACGATGGAATTTTTAAAAGCAAAATTATCAGCCTCTCTCTTCGGTAATTCCAGCAACCGTTGTTTTTAATAAGCTAAATTTAAACCTCCACACCTCGTCAACACATTTTGTATCTCTTGACTGAAAATATCGAACACTGAATATATATATATATATATATATATATATATATATATATATATATATATATAGATAGATAGATAGATAGATAGATAGATAGATAGATAGATAGATAGATAGATAAACATTTATAGCAAAAACCAAGAGAAAAGTATACACACACACACACACACACACACACACACACACACACACACACACACACACACAAACTTGTCTATAGGCAAATGTTATATTAACTTTCATATATGTTGATAAAGAAATCTTTCTTTTTCTTTCATACTATTCGCCATTTCCCGCGTTAGCGAGGTAGCGTTAAGAACAGAGGACTGGACCTTTGAGGGAATATCCTCACCTGGCCCCCTTCTCTGTTTCTTCCTTTGGAAAATTAAAAAAACAAACAAGAGGGGAGGATTTCGGGCCCCCCGCTCCCTCCCCCTTTAGCCGCCTTCTACGACACGCAAGGAATACGTGGGAAGTATTCTTTCTCCCCTATCCCAGGGATAAAGAAATATTTAGCAATTTATTCATATCTTATGTAAGGTCAAAACTACAATATGCCTCTCAGGTTTGGTCATCGAACCTGAAATGAACGTAGAGTTAATAGAGAAGGTCCAGAGGAAGGCAGCAAAGATGCTACTGATATTACGAGAGTTGAGTTACAGGAAAAGGCTGGAGGCTTCGTTTGATTTGCCCATCTTGGAAGAGAGAAGAGTGAGGGGTAACCTGATCACATTCTATTTTTTTTTTTTCAAATCAGGCTGATGACTTTTGCAATATTGGAACCTGTTTACCGCTTGAATAAAAGACAATGAATGGGCCGACGATCAAATTGTTCCAACAAAGTTGTTAAATATTTGAAAGGAAATCCTTACTTCCGGGGGAAAAAGGGCGTTTTACTCCATCGGTAAATTTGATTCACAGAAATGTGATATTAGAGAGGAAAACAAGTTGAGGTTACAATCTATCATTCTTCATATATTTCATATATAGCTGCACTGGACTGGAAAAAATATGTATTTATTATCTATCGTGGAAAAAGGAAAAAAAAAAAACGGATGCTATCTTGAATCCTCTCGTAGACTTAGGTCGATCTCAGTAACTTTGATGTTTAATATTCCAAAGAAAAATGTTTCACGTATTTGTCTTTCACTGGAAAAGGCAATAACCTGTGTTTCCAGTCCTGGCCAGACTCAAGCATGTAGCGCAGGCCTTCACAAGTCATATGAATGTAGACTTTTCTCCTTCTGTATTTTTCTTCCTCTTTTGTTTTATCATTTTTCAAGACTCTAGTCAGGGATAAAAGTCTCACTGGTGCCGAGGGACTTGAATGAAGTAGAACTAGGGAAAACTTCAAAGGTTTGGTACAACCTACGTGTTGTTGAGGTTGTGGCCAGCGAGATTATGTTGTTGTTTGTTGTTTAAGATTCACGTCATTTGTGTTGCTGAGAAAATATATTGAGATATATTTACGAAGTGAAGGAGGTTGAGGGAAGGAATGTGAGGAGACAATGGGAGGTTTTGAGGAGGAGAGATTTATGGACGATCTCGAAAGATATCGACCCCGACCCGGTACGTTAGTTTCCGTGAGAAAGTAAGATGATCACGTCTAACACTGGAGGATGTAACGTGGCTCACCACACAACACGTCTGAACCTGCGTCAGGCTCAGGTCAAAGGCTTGGCCAGTCATGCCCAAAGGTCGTATTGTCGTTTTCAACCATCGTGCTGTCGTGCTCAAAGGTCGTTACTGTCGTGTTCAACCATCGTGCTGTCGTGCTCAAAGGTCGTTACCGTCGTGTTCAACCATCGTGCTGTCGTGCTCAAAGGTCGTACCGTCTACCGTCGTGTTCAACTGTCGTGCTGTCGTGCTCAAAGAGTTCCATCATGAGAAGCACAAGACACTAATAGGCTCACGAATAATCCAGGAACTCAGGAACACCTCAAGACACATGTGTGTACTGGGAGGCAGTACCAAGAGGAGGACTGAGCCACACCAGTGAACACCTCCGTCGGTGCGTGAATCAGGTGCAAACCTTACTCACGACAGCGTCCTTGGTGTAGCGGTTTCCATCAGTGACCATGAATCACGTGCGAGCCCAATAGGGTCCAGACCGCGGGAAAAGGAGATAAGGTGGAGAGGAGGTGGAGTTAGGATCCTGAAGGATTGTTGAGTATTTTTGATGACTGAGTGGCAGACGTAGGGTGTATGGGAAGTGGAGGTATGTGAGGTGAGAGTGTCGTGGCAAGTGGTTTGATGAAAAGAGAAGAGGTGGTGAAAGCCTTGTGTGCAATGAAGTGCGGCAAAGCGGCTGAACTGGTTGGGATCGCAGTGGGTATATTTTTGATAAATGAGATGATTGTATTGTTTTCTTAATAAGTAATGATTCTCAGTGTATGTATGGTTCATGGTGGGTTGTATGAAGACTGGCGGAATGAATATATAACCGTTTCTTTAAAAGAGACTCCATCCACCAGTCGTTATCATTCCCAGCTTCCACACAAGTAGGTGCAGGTTCGACTCCTTGCTTTCAAAGAACATTATACAAACACACACACACACACACACACACACACACACACACACACACACACACACACACATACACACACACACACACACACACACACACACACACACACACACACATATAAAGCAACAGCAGAAATAAAGTTTCAATTCAATGTTCCTCGCATGATATCAAACACATGTGAGAGTGAACGTGTCATACCTGATGCATCTGATGTTGACACAGTGAATCAAACCAACACTTTTATAGCCAGACTGGAACACATACTCACAGCGTCAAGACAGACAGAAAAATTACCTGGTCTATTCTGGGTTATGTGTACGTCAGCAGGCTACGTGGGCCCACGATATAGAATGCTATCCTCCCGTCCAAGTATAGGATGGGATCGTCTTTCAGAGGACTGGGGCAAGAAGATATGGCAGAGGTTAAGGGGTTATAAACAACTCGAGATTATTCCAGTTATGGGAAACTTTCTGAGTTGAAATAGATTAGCTACAGTAGCCAACCAATTACAGCATCGAACTCTGGTGAGTTATGGTAGCCAACCAATCACATCACCGGACTCTGAAGAGCTCCTATAGCGAACCAATCACAACATCGAACTCTTGTAGGTTATGGTAGCCAACCAATCGCATATCAATATCAAACTTTCACTTTAGGTAACATTGTAAAGTACTCATTCAAGGATATAAACACATGCAGTGTATAGGAGTTTGGGTAACACTGTCCAATATATATATATATATATATATATATATATATATATATATATATATATATATATATATATATATATATATATATATATATTGAAATATCACAAAGTTGTTTACAGTAATTCTGGTGGAATGAGTCTGGTCAAATTTATGACAGGAAAAACAAATTGAAACAGCGGGTTTTTTTTTTATCAATCAGAATTAAATGATACATTTATTATTTCTCTCTGGTAAATTATTGCATCTGGATGTAAATTTAAATGTTCTGCATTTCATTAGTATTTAATTAGGCCATAAAAATATTATGATTATGTTCACAGAAAGAGGATGTTTGCCGCCGATCCAGATATCGGTTGGATATATATATATATATATATATATATATATATATATATATATATATATATATATATATATATATATATATCTATATATATATATATATATATATATATATATAGTAGGGTTGAGGGTCAAGTCAATTGGGAGGTGAGTTTGAATGGAGAAAAACTGGAGGAAGTGAAGTGTTTTAGATATCTGGGAGTGGATCTGGCAGCGGATGGAACCATGGAAGCGGAAGTGGATCATAGGGTGGGGGAGGGGGCGAAAATTCTGGGGGCCTTGAAGAATGTGTGGAAGTCGAGAACATTATCTCGGAAAGCAAAAATGGGTATGTTTGAAGGAATAGTGGTTCCAACAATGTTGTATGGTTGCGAGGCGTGGGCTATGGATAGAGTTGTGCGCAGGAGGATGGATGTGCTGGAAATGAGATGTTTGAGGACAATGTGTGGTGTGAGGTGGTTTGATCGAGTGAGTAACGTAAGGGTAAGAGAGATGTGTGGAAATAAAAAGAGCGTGGTTGAGAGAGCAGAAGAGGGTGTTTTGAAGTGGTTTGGGCACATGGATAGGATGAGTGAGGAAAGATTGACCAAGAGGATATATGTGTCAGAGGTGGAGGGAACAAGGAGAAGAGGGAGACCAAATTGGAGGTGGAAAGATGGAGTGAAAAAGATTTTGTGTGATCGGGGCCTGAACATGCAGGAGGGTGAAAGGAGGGCAAGGAATAGAGTGAATTGGAGCGATGTGGTATACCGGGGCTGACGTGCTGTCAGTGGATTGAATCAAGGCATGTGAAGCGTCTGGGGTAAACCATGGAAAGCTGTGTAGGTATGTATATTTGCGTGTGTGGACGTAAGTATATACATGTGTATGGGGGGGGTTGGGCCATTTCTTTCGTCTGTTTCCTTGCGCTACCTCGCAAACGCGGGAGACAGCGACAAAGTATAAAAAAAAAAAAAAAAAAATATATATATATATATATATATATATATATATATATATATATATATATATATATATATATATATATATGTATATATATGAGTGTGTGTGTGTGTGTGTGTGTGTGTGTGTGTGTGTGTGTATAGGTAGATAGATAGATAGATAGTTAGATAGATAGATTTCACTCAATATTCCTTTTAATTCGGTATTTATAAGTTTATTACTGATGTTCTCAACTTGTCCAGCCATTCTCTTATACAGCTCAGGTAGACTGCTAATAAGCTGGCCAAAGTTCACGGCAGGGGTAGAACCAAACTCAACTAGAAACTAGTCATTCTTCTTAGGCATACAACAGCACAACACAACACAGCAGCATACAACAGCACAACACAACACAGCAACATACAACAGCACAACACAACACAGCAACATACAACAGCACAACACAACACAGCAACATACAACAACACAACACAACACAGCAACATACAACAGCACAACACAACACAGCAACATACAACAACACAACACAACACAGCAACATACAACAGCACAACACAACACAGTAACATACAACAGCACAACACAACACAGTAACATACAACAGCACAACACAACACAGCAACATACAACAACACAACACAACACAGCAACATACAACAGCACAACACAACACAGTAACATACAACAGCACAACACAACACAGCAGCATACAACAGCACAACACAACACAGCAACATACAACAGCACAACACAACACAGTAACATACAACAGCACAACACAACACAGCAACATACAACAGCACAACACAACACAGCAACATACAACAGCACAACACAACACAGCAACATACAACAGCACAACACAACACAGCAACATACAACAGCACAACAAAACACAGCAACATACAACAGCACAACACAACACAGCAACATACAACAGCACAACAAAACACAGCAACATACAACAGCACAACAAAACACAGCAACATACAACAGCACAACACAACACAGCAACATACAACAGCACAACACAACACAGCAACATACAACAACACAACACAACACAGCAACATACAACAGCACAACACAACACAGTAACATACAACAGCACAACACAACACAGCAACATACAACAGCACAACACAACACAGTAACATACAACAGCACAACACAGCAACATACAACAGCACAACACAACACAGTAACATACAACAGCACAACACAACACATCAACATACAACACAACGTGTCGTGACATGTGTCATATTCTCAGGTGTGAGGAGAGTACGCCATGGTGTAGGTTTATGTACAAAAGTCAGGATTCAAAAGAAAATTTATTGACCAATGATAGATGAATACGGTAATTGTCTACTGCCTTGTCTGACCAATGAAAACTGGCCACCTCAGGTCAGTGAGGCGTACCGCTACGTGACGTCACCAGTTCTCATTCCACTCTCGCTGCCACAGGTCAGATGTCGAGCGCTGGGTAACACCAGATGATCGTCCGTCTGCAGGTTCATACTCGAGGATCTCTCCTTGATGTAGAGGACCTCGAGGACCAGCAGGACGTCTGGTGTTAGGTGAAGCGTCTCATCACCCTCACGAATAAGAAGTTTTCATAGATTTCACATCGATAATTTCATTCACATTCACTTTCCACTTCCTCAAAATCTAAACAACATCTCAAAACCCAGACGCCAGCTTCGACATGTTTCTAAATCGAGTCTGCGACCACGACTTCCCTACGAACAGCAACTGATTCATCTCCCACGCCCCCATGGCCCATCCCACAGCAGACTGCAAACCCGTCCCGGTCTCAAAGACTCTTGCATATACTTCCCTCACCAACGTATTCATAAACTGATCACACAGTTATGATGACGTCATACGCCCTTTACGCCCCCATCCTCATTTACCTGGAACAGTTTATACGCTCTTTACCTGCTCGTACACACAACCTCGCTCACTGGATAAAAACTCCCCACTGCCTCTATTAGCTCTCTTCCCACACCAGCTATTCATAGCACCTTCCACAAAGCATTTCTATCGACCCCAACTTCTGTTTTCTTCAGATCCATAAATAGCACATACAATCCCTCACTTTACCGGAGTAATTTACACACATGTTCATTAAAGCAAACACCTGATCCACTCACCCTCTACCACTTCTGAAACCACACTGCTCTTCCCCAATCTGATGCTCTGTACATGCCTTCACCCTCTCAATCACTACCCTCCCATACAACTTGCTAGGTACACTCAGCAAACTTATACCGGACTCCGCCTTCATATAGCAATGCAGCAATTAAAAAGTCAACTTCAGCTCGGGGCTACCATCCTTTCCCTGCTCCTGAACGTAGCGCAGTCTTGAATATTTTATTAAGCATAATTGATTTTCAGTCATGTGACCCTAAAACCACTTTTCGGGGCTCCCACAGCTTCAGAACTGCATTACAATCAGTAGCAGAGAGGTAATGGACCCCTTTAGAGTGAGAAGTTCACCGACAAGATTGTACTCCTTTTCGATAATCTCTCCTCATCATCCACTGAGAGGTCTTTCTGGTCTTTAGCTTATGGCATCTCTAACAACTTCTGTCACTCTACCTTTCCTTCATTTTTCACTTCTGACAATCCTACAGCTGTCTCACCTGTAGACACAGCAACTTTCTTTGGTTCCCGTTTCTCCTCTAACTCCACCTTGGATGACTCTTAACATTACTTCACCCCCTGATGCTTCTCTTACCATTTCTATGCCCCTTCCCGTGATCTCTTTTTGGAATGTCCGAAAAGTGCTTCTCTCTCTGGACACAAGCAAAGTTTATGGTCCGGATGGCATCCATCTTCATGTACTGAAAAAGTTGGCATCTGAACTTGCTCCTGTGCTTGCTCGTCTGTTCCGTTTCTGTTTAAAGCCAAAATTTTTCCATCTTCTTGGAAGCATCCATTGATGCCTCCCATCCCTAAGAAGGGTGACCATACTGACCCTTATGACTATCGTCCTGTTGCTGTGACATCTACCATATCCCTCCTCAACTCCCATATCATTAAACACCTCGAAAATCACAATCTTCTCTCTGATCACCAGTATAGCTTTCGTAAGGCAAGATCTACTGGTGATATTCTTTTGTATCTTATCAATGTCTGGTCATCATCCATGAAAGATTTTCGGGAGTCAAGTGTAGTTGCCCTTGACATATCTGAGACCCCCCCGCCCCTTTTCTCCATCAACAGTGGTGTCCTTCAAGGTTCTGTCCTGTCCCCTACACTTTTTCCCCTTTTCTTCAACAATTTCCTCTCCTCCACAAATAAACGAATGCACTTATACCCTGATGACATCAACATTCCTCCACATCCTTCAATTCTGCTCCTTCTTCTCTCACTCGATCTGCATCTCGTCTTGACACAGCTTCCTCAATAAACTCAGACTTGGGCAGGATATCTCAGTGGGATAGACAAAATCTTACGTCTAATGCCTCCAAGACCCAGTATCTACCCATGTCTCTATCGAAAGCTCCTCACAACTCTCGTCTCTCCTTCAACGGATCTGTAATTCCACCTCTTGACTCAATGAACATACTTGGTATTACTGTAACATCCACTCTGTGTTAGAAACCCCACATTACAGGGAATAGCTAAGTCTGTCTCTAAGAAAATGGACGTCCTGTTTAGATGTCGAAACTTCATTTCTGCTGAACAGTTGCTTCGTTTATACCCGGGATTGATCCGTCCTTGTATGGAGTACTGCTCTCACATCTGGGGTGGTTCTAGCTCTGTATCCTTACTTGACACAAATGAGTCAAAAGCGGTCCGACGTATAAACTGTCCCAGGCTAATTTACAAGCTTGACCCCCTTGCCCTACACCGCTGTGTTGGTTCACTTTCCCTCTTCTATAAGTGTGTTCTTGGTTTCTGCTCCCGAGAGCTGGCTTCTTGTGTGCCCCCACCACTAGCTAGACCACACAATACTCGGCAAAGCTGCTGCGTTATATGATTATTGTGTGGCCATCGGTAACTCAAGGGTGGGCCGTTTTGATACCTGCTTCTTTCCCTACACGTCGAAGCTTTGGACTTCTCTACCTTCTCATGTCTTCCCCGATAACTATGACTTGCCGCACATTTCAAAAGACAGGTTTTTCACGTCCTTAAAAATTCGTAAATACTTTCCCTTGTCTTTTCTTTTTCGTTTCATAATCATATCCATACTTCAGTTAAGGCCCGGCCTTGATGTGGACTTGTGTCCCTGACTGGAGCCTTCAACATAGAATAATCTCGTGGGATCACCAGTCATCAACAGGTGGAGTCCGGTAATGCCAATCATATATATATATATATATATATATATATATATATATATATATATATATATATATATATATATATATATATATATATATATATATATATGTATATATATATATATATATATATATATATATATATATATATATATATATATATATATATATATATATATATACATATATCGGAAAGCACACACACACACACACACACACACACACACACACACACACACACACACACACACACACACACACACACAAACGCCAAGGTTTATCCATCTGTTGTAAAACATAGGATTTCCGGGTTTGAAAGAAAAAAAAAAGAAATCTTGCGTTTGTTAAAACGCTTTGAGTTCTCCAGTTATGGCCCTCTCTCGCGCAGGCTGGAAATAAAAAAAATAAATAGATATACTCGGCAGTCATGCTGTTCCTTCCCTCAAGAGAAAAAATATATAGAAACCACAGAAAACAGTTAGGTTTTCTAGGTGGTATGAGAGTCTTCAGTATGGCTCTGGGTTTTAACGAAACCCACTGTATTACTGGGAAAGGCTACAGTAACAATGGCGTATCATAGGATGGTTCTACAGAGTGTTGTAAGTCATCTTGGGGATCTGAGAGTGTTTATATAGGCTCCAGAATGCATTCCGGGTTATAGGCGAGACAGACCGACGTTAGTGGGTGTTAAGGAGACGATAACATAGACCATCGTGGATGCACAAGTCTGTTACAGTAGTTCATGCATACACATACTAAGGACCTTGAACACAGACTTGCACTTAGTAAAGTATTTGCCTCACTTTTTGTACTTTTCTCTTGGATTAGATCTGATTATATATTTGTACTTTAACTTAAGGTAAGGTTTTAGTAAATGGGAGTAAATATAGTGATAGAGCTGATATTTTGTATATCAGTATAATATTGATAGTAATGATGATAATGACAATGATGATAATGATAATGATAACAATAATAATATTAATAATAATAATAATAATAATAATAATGATAATAACGATAATGATAATAATGATAATGATAGTGATAATAATTATAATAGTTATGATAATAATGATAATGATTATGATAATAATAATAACAACAATAATAATAATAATAATGATAATAATAGTAATAATTATATCTTAATTGTAATTGTAATAATAATGATGATAATTGTAATAATAATAATGATACTTATAGACGGTTTATCTAAGTAACTACTGAAACTAAACCAAGAAATACATAATACAGAAGTCACTTGGTTTCATTTAGTGTTGTATTCAGTTCCTCAGAACACAAGAAACACAAGAGCTGGTTGTGGAAAATGAGTTGGAACATTTTATCAAAGTTAAAGAGAATTTTCAGAACTTTCCAAAGAAGTTAAAGTCTGTTTTTGAACGATAAATGTCAAGGACTGTGACATTACAGTATGGCAGGAGGATGTACAAGTTAATGGCAGGAGGATGTACAGGTTAATGGTCGAAGGATGTACAGGTTAATGGCAGGAGGATGTATAGGTTAATGGCAGGAGGATGTACAGGTTAATGGCAGAAGGATGTACAGGTTAATGGTCGAAGGATGTACAGGTTAATGGCAGGAGGATGTACAGATTAATGGCAGGAGAATGTACAGGTTAATGGCAGGAGGATGTACAGGTTAATGGCAGGAGGATGTACAGGTTAATGGCAGGAGGATGTACAGGTTAATGGCGGGAGGATGTACAGGTTAATGGCAGGAGGATGTACAGATTAATGGCAGGAGGATGTACAGGTTAATGGCGGGAGGATGTACAGGTTAATGGCAGGAGGATGTACAGATTAATGGCAGGAGGATGTACAGGTTAATGGCAGGAGGATGTACAGGTTAATGGCGGGAGGATGTACAGGTTAATGGCAGGAGGATGTACAGGTTAATGGCAGGAGGATGTACAGGTTAATGGCAGGAGGATGTACAGGTTAATGGCAGGAGGAGGGTCGTGTAACAACCCTCTGTAGGTCCACTAACCCTGGACGACCCCTTCCCCGTCCGTCACCCATGACGAAGCCTTGGGTTACGCTGAAACAATGTTGTTGTGTTGTGGTCATGTATTGCTATAGTGTTGTAGTGTTGTAGTGTTGTAGTGTTGTAGTGATGTATTGCTATAGTGTTGTAGTGATGTAGTGTTGTAGTCATGTATTGCTATAGTGTTGTAGTGATGTAGTGTTGTAGTGATGTATTGCTACAGTGTTGTAGTGATGTAGTGTTCTAGTGATGTATTGCTATAGTGTTGTAGTGATGTAGTGTTGTAGTGATGTATTGCTATAGTGTTGTAGTGATGTAGTGTTGTAGTGATGTATTGCTATACTGTTGTAGTGATGTAGTATTGTAGTGATGTATTGTTATAGTGTTGTAGTGTTGTAGTCATGTATTGCTATAGTGTTGTAGTGATGTAGTGTTGTAGTGATGTAGTGTTGTAGTGTTGTAGTGATGTAGTGTTGTAGTCATGTATTGCTATAGTGTTGTAGTGATGTAGTGTTGTAGTGATGTAGTGTTGTAGTGTTGTAGTGTTGTAGTGATGTAGTGTTGTAGTCATGTATTGCTATAGTGTTGTAGTGATGTAGTGTTGTAGTGATGTAGTGTTGTAGTCATGTATTGCTATAGTGTTGTAGTGATGTAGTGTTGTAGTGATGTAGTGTGTTGTAGTGTTGTGATGTAGTGTGTTGTAGTGATGTAGTGTTATAGTGTTGTAGTGATGTAGTGTTGTAGTGTTGTAGTGATGTAGTGATGTAGTGTTGTAGTGATGTAGTGTTGTAGTGATGTAGTGTTGTTGTGTTGTAGTGATGTAGTGATGTAGTGATGTAGTGTTGTAGTGTTGTAGTGATGTAGTGATGTAGTGTTGTAGTGATGTAGTGTTGTAGTGATGTATTGCTATAGTGTTGTAGTGATGTAGTGTTGTAGTTTTTCGTGATGTAGTGTGTTGTAGTGATGTAGTGTGTTGTAGTGTTGTGATGTTGTAGTGATGTAGTGTTGTAGTGATGTAGTGATGTAGTGTTGTAGTGATGTAGTGTTGTAGTTTTTCGTGATGTAGTGTGTTGTAGTGATGTAGTGTGTTGTAGTGTTGTGACGTAGTGTTGTAGTGTTGTAGTAATGTAGTGTTGTAGTGATGTAGTGTTGTATTCATGTTGTGTGTTGTAGTGATGTAGTGATGTAGTGATGTAGTGTTGTAGTCATGTAGTGTGTTGTCGTGTTGTTGTGATGTAGTGATGTAGTGTTGTAGTCATGTAGTGATGTAGTGTTTTTGAAGTAGTGATGTAGTGATGTAGTGTTGTAGTCATGTAGTGTGTTGTCGTGTTGTTGTGATGTAGTGATGTAGTGTTGTAGTCATGTAGTGATGTAGTGTTGTAGTGATGTAGTGTTGTAGTGATGTAGTGTGTTGTAGTGATATAGTGATGTGGTGTTGTAGTGTTGTAGTGCTGTAGTTATGTAGTGATGTGGTGTTGTAGTGTTGTAGTGCAGTAGTTATGTAGTGTTGTAGTGTTGTAATGTTGTCCAGATCGCCCTGAACTTTGGCCGACACCTGGACAGGTTATAGGTCGGGGAATGTACAGGTTAATGACAGGGAAACGTAAAGGTTAAGGTCAGAACAGTGTACAGGATACAGGTGGGCGAAGAAACAGGTTAAAGGCTGGAGTGGGTGTATAGATTACAGGTTGGTAACGAAAACGGGAAGCAGGACCCGACCTGTCTCTTCTCAGCTCCTCACAAGAACACCTTCAGGAGATCAAGAACACCTCACCTGAGGAAGATGTTGTCCCAGTGAATCATACATTCTCGACACTGACATCCCGTTTTCTATGCATACATTTTTTGCCCATCCGTCAATAAAGGGGAATCTGCGATAATTTCTCGTTCATCTGAGAGACAGAAAGTTTTCTCAAGAGTCAAAGATATTTTTGATGTTAGATAATTTGGGGAATTAAAGGAAAATGATTTTGATGAGTTTGGACATCAAACGGGCTCTCATAATGTGACAGAGAAAAAATTTCCCCCCCCCCACTCTATATTCCTTCTTTCAAGCCATTTTCTTTGCAGTTCCCCCCCCCCCCACACCCAGTGATTTTAAGGGGGAACTGCATCTTTTTCCAGTGGTGCCAAGGACAGACCACCTCGCTTTGGATATTGGCTCTGTGTTGTCTGTGTACCCCCATGCAGCTCTCTCTCTCTCTCTCTCTCTCTCTCTCTCTCTCTCTCTCTCTCTCTCTCTCTCTCTCTCTCTCTCTCTGCTGTCAAGTTCCACTCCCTTGTCCTTTCGTCTTTTTCTCTCTGCCTCATCCATACGTGTGGGATGGGGGATCACTCACTCCCCAAGGATACACACATTCCCCATCCCGCAGATAACAACAACAACAACAACAACAACAACAATACAACAACAACGCTCATGGGACGACTCGTCCCTCTCGCAAGTGTAGGTTTCCCTGCGGTGAGCGCTACGCGTTAAGCCCTTGTCTAAGAACAGAAAAATATAGTCTCTTTCGTGAGTGTTAGTGAATACATCTTGTTCTGTACACAATATCATCACCCACAACTCACCTACCTACTTACCTACGTGTTCTACACCACACTACCTAGCTGCACCACCTACCTACCTACTTACCTACCTACCTACCTACCTACTTACCTACCTACCCACCTGTTCTACACCACACTACCTAGCTGCACCACCTACCTACCTACTTACCTACCTACCTACCTACCTACTTACCTACCTACCCACCTGTTCTACACCACACTACCTAGCTGCACCACCTACCTACCTACTTACCTACCTACCTACCTACCTACCTACTTACCTACCTACTTAACTACGTATCTACCTACCTACCTACCTACTTACCTACCTACCTACCTACCTACCTACCTACCTACCTACCTACTTACCTACCTACCTACCTACCTACCTACCTACCTACTTACCTACCTACCTACCTACCTACCTACCTACCTACCTACCTACCTACCTACTTACCTACCTACCTACCTACCTACCTACCTACCTACTTACCTACCTACCTACGTGTTCTACACCACACTACCTAGCTGCACCACCTACCAACCTACCTACCTACGTACCTGTTCTACACCACACTACCTTGCTGTGGCAAGCTGAAGGCCCTCAGCCTCCTGACGCAGGCCCCCCTCTGATGCCACGAGCGTCGGAGCTGTGGGCAAGGACGCCTCCCCCTTTAGCCACAGGTCTATACAAGAGAGATGTAGTCTCACAGGCATACAAGGTCTGTGTTAATGGAAGGCATAGATATAGAGATTTCTTCTATAGCCATGGTCTACGACAAGATGTATAGATTTAGTTGCTTAGAAGTAATGGGTTTATAGAAGGTATATGTATACAGCTTTTCTATAGCTATGGTTTATAGCAAGATTTTTAACCCTACAATGCATAGAAAGTTTCTGATTGAAAAACAGCTTAAGCTTTCCATATGTATCTCTGAATCAGAATCTAAGCTTATAAGACCAGTATATGTATAAGCTTAAGCTTTCTACATTGGCAGAAGTTTGATGAAATACATTTAACAAGAAGGAATTCTTATCTTTATTTATAGTTACCGTAATATTAAGTTCTGTTAAAGAACCCTAATATTACCGAAGAATTTACTAAGGGCTCCCCTAGCCCAAGGCTGCGCTCCTTCCAGTAGCAGGGAAATATTGACTCCTTTTTTTCATGCTCCTGCCATTATTCCCACCATTACGTAGGTAAAAAACATTAAAGTCAATAGAGTCAATCCATGTCCATGTAAAACTGAATGGAAAAAAAATAATAACCCATTAGTATCTAATGGGTTATTATTTTTATGATAATCAAAATACATTAATTTCAAACAAATGAAATACCACTATAATATATATATATATATATATATATATATATATATATATATATATATATATATATATATATATATATATATATATATCATTTCTTATCAGTTGATGTTTCGATGAATGTTTATATCTTCATTTTGTTAGGTTTCTCATCTTTATCTACAAGTTTGAGAATCTTTAAGATCTTTTCAAGAAAATCTAATTTAAATGACACGATAATTTTTGGCCTGTGAGTTACAGTCTGATATAATACATTATCTTGGACGATGAGGTGAGCCATGGCGGTCTGTTTTGACCACCAAGTGAGTAATATGAGGCGCTGAAATGAGGAAGAGTAACGCAGGCTCACAGAAATATATGAGGTTGATTGTGGCAGAAGGAAATGAACTAATAATACAAATGATGTTGCTTGAAGTGAAAACATTAATGAGGGAATGATATGAGTAACGCCATAGAAAAAACTCATGAAAAAATGAGGTCATATTATGATAGAATGAGGCGAACCAGATTAGAATATGATAAATGATGTTGTTTCATTCATAACCATAAGTCGTGTTAGATAAATTCCAGTACCTCATAACCTCTCAACCACACCCCCCCCCCTCCCGCCCACCCCCCCCTCCCACCCACCCCCTCACAAACAACCCCCCCTCGCCGCCCCGGCCCCCCCCCGCCCACCCCCTCACAAAAATCAGACCCAAAGTGCCTGTTTACCAATCCCACGTCTCTCTCCCCCCCCCCACCCAACCCTCACTCTCTCTCTCTCTCTCTCTCTCTCTCTCTCTCTCTCTCTCTCTCTCTCTCTCTCTCTCTCTCTCTCTCTCTCTCTCCCCTCCCGCCCTAACTTCATTTAGCTTTCCATGGCGAACGTAAATCCAGTAAAATCCTCGTCAAGTCTTGACGAGGATTTCAAATGAGGACCAAGACGAATTCTCCCTCGCTCGCGTTTCATAATTCTTCGTATCTTAGCTTCCATTTTTTTCTATATACTTCACTCGCTTTCTTTTGGGGGTAATCCAAAAATGCTCTTTACTTAAAGATGGATAAAGGACGCACACACACACACACACACACACACACACACACACAGATATTAATGTGGAGACATGATTGGCTGACGTAAGGTCATGTGCGGGACAAGGCCGTTCTGAAGGTGAGGTCAGAGGTCACGGAGCGACCTCGCTCACTGTAGCCAACACAAACACAGCAGGTCACCTCTGTGCTCGGGTATATGGCTAGTGTGCGACGCTGATGCTTGTAGTTGGCAACACAGACATCAGAAAAGGTTATATTGACACGTTGTGTACATTCCTTCTTGTGGTGTTACCGGACTTCGCCCGCGCGAGGCTACACCGTGAATGAAAGTCTCCTATGGTTAGACAGTTTCATTTGGAACACAGTCAAAGAACTTCTCAAACCAAAGGAGACCACATTACCATGCTACTACAAGCAGCGCAATGCCATGACTCTTGCTCATAAATTGATCCTGGTGAATTTATCAGTAAATTGATAAATATTCCATCATAAACGCATGGAATCATACAAGTAATGCGTATCGTGTTGTCGTTCTAACCCTCCACGACCTTCATTTGTCGTCGAAGTCTTGACCATAGCGAGGACGACGTAAGTGGAATCATGTGGACTTTAGAGGGGATGGATCACGTCTTGTGGACAATACGAACTGATATGAAGTTAGATTAAGATATAAGATGGTTATAAACAAGTCCCTCGTGTTGTTCATCACGTGTTATGCATTATACACTCACCTTTAACCTACGAATTGTGTGTTATACATTATTCAGTCACCCTCAACCTATACATCGTGTATGGTATACTATATTCTATCAGCAGCATTCAGCCTTCAACACTCCTTTATCCCCTTTACCTTCGTAAATTAGCACTATGCAAGCATTTCACCAATCCTCAGACACTTCACCATGAGCCACACATACAGTGAATATCCTTACCGACCAGTCAACAATACAGTCACCCCCTTTTTTAGTAAATTCCACTGTGATACCATCCAAACCCGCCGCCTTGCCGGCTTTCATCTTCCGCAAAGCTTTCACTACCTCTTCTCTATCTAGCAAACCATTCTCCCTGACCCTCTCACTTTGCACACCACCTCGACCAAAACACCCTATATCTGCCACTCTATCATCAAATACATTCAACAAACTTTCAAAATACTCACTTCATCTCCCTCTTACTTCACCACTACTTGTTATCACCTCCCCATTAGCCCCCTTGATCGATGCTAACCATTTGTTTTCTTGTCTTACGCACTTTCCAAAACATCTTTTTATTCTCCCTAAAATTTAACGGTACTCTCTCACCCCAACTCTCATTTGCCCTCTTTTTCGCCTCTTGCACCTTTCTCTTGACCTCCTGTCTATTTCTCTTATACATAGATATGATGATCACACTAGTTCGTGATGAAAGTTATGGTGAAATCGCACTTCAGTAGGAGTTCATACAATTTCATATAACATGTAATGTTTCTATGCATGTGGCACGACATGTTTCGTGGAGACAATCCACCTCATCAGGTAACAGTATATATATATATATATATATATATATATATATATATATATATATATATATATATATATACTTTGTTGATTTTGTCAGAAGCTCTTGTTATGAACAAAGTCCTCTACACAACCACCCGATGGACCTTATGAACACTCACACACTCACACACACACACACACACACACACACACACACACACACACACACACACACACACCTTATACTTTCCTGTACAAAACGTATTTCTTCCCCTAAGATTCTAGAAACATGCTTCACAAACTTTCCAAACTATTACGAAAACGTCTGACATTTGCTTCCAAAGTTGAGAGAGTTTTGTTCTGTGTGTCTCCCTCCCTCACTCTCCCTGTAGTCTTGCTCTCACTCTCCCTTGTAGAGCCGCTCTCACTCGCCCCTGTAGCCCGGCTCTCACTCTCCTCTGTAGTCCCCCTCTGACTTGCCTCTGTTGAGGAAGAGTTGTGAGAGGGGGGCGGGCGCCAGCATAACCCTCTCCCCAACCTTTGCTAAAGGCTTGAGGTTATAAAGATCTCCAAATTTGAATTTTCTGTTGTATTTTTCATTCTCTGAGGAAGAAAGAAGAGTTGGGTCTTCCCTATTTCTAATTGGCGGATGGAGAGCGGGAGATGGTCGGTGGTGCTAAGGGGGTAGTGGGAGGAAACGTGAGACAGGGAATGAAGGAATGGTTGTAATGGTTGTGCCTATGGTTGTAATTGTTATGATTGTGTAAATAGGGAGTTGTATAGAGAAGCGTGTAACTGTATTATGACAGAAAGGTTGTAATAGATTATAACAGAATGAAGAAATAGGTTGATGTGTTGCGATAGGGTAGTGAAATAGGTTGAAAAGGTTGTAATGGGGCGAGGAAATAGGATGATGGGGTTCTAATAGGGTTAAGGAAAATAGGCTGATGAGGTTGTAATAGGCTATAGAAATAGGTTGGTGAGTTGGGTGGAAAAACAAGTTCATGAGATTGTAATAGGTGAAGAAATAAGTTGATGGGTTCAAATAGGTGAAGAAAATAGCTTGATAAGATTGTAATTGGGTTAAGAAATAAGTTGATGGGGTTGTAGTAGGGTGAGGAAATAAGTAAATGGGGTTGTAATAGAGTGCAAACTAAGTTGATGGTTGTAATAGGATAAAGAAATAGGTCGATAGGGTTGTCATAGGGTGAAGAAATGGATAGTTAGGGTTGTAATAGGGTGAAGAGATAGGTTATTGTTGTGGTAATAGGGTGAAAAAATGGCCTGCATGACATATCCACGTTCACTGAAACTTCAGAATTTCCTATGAAAATTTCCTTTGGGGTTTTTAGACCTGCAAGGTATTTTTTTTTCGACCTGCGTGCTGTCTGGAGCGGTGCCGGAGGGAGTGGAGGATGGGGAGAAAGCCTTTGCTTTCCTGTCCTTTTCTTCTGCTGCTTTGAAAGAGGGCTCCACCCCTCTTCAGTAGAGTTAGAGTAGAGTTAAGGCCACCAGACCATCTCTCTCTCTCTCTCTCTCTCTCTCTCTCTCTCTCTCTCTCTCTCTCTCTCTCTCTCTCTCTCTCTCTCTCTCTCTCTCTCTCTCTCTCTGTTAAGTCGCGCCGCATTAACAATAATAGGTTATCAGTGATAGGGTCCAAGTTCGTAATAGGAAGATGGTGTTAGTTCAATAGCAATAACGACAATGGGGAAAATGTTATAATCGTCAAATAGTAAATCATTCATTATTTTATGTATAATTCATTACTGATCTAACATAGACAGGTTAAAGGTCATAAGTCAAAGTTGATGATATATGAATAATGATAATTTGAACCTAATTGCAGATAACGTTAAGGAAATGATAACACAGTTAATGATATCAGATAAACGGCGATAGGAAACATAGCAACACGTAATGATTGTATGTATTACAAAAACATGAAAGATACATGAAGAATACACGAGAGAGATACATGAAGAATACATGAAAGAGATACATGAAGAATACATGAGAGAGATACATGAAGAATACACGAAAGAGATACATGAAGAATACACGAAAGAGATACATGAAGAATACATGAGAGACGTACATGAAGAATACACGAGAGAGATACAACAGTTATAAACTGGAGCAATACACCAAAAGACTTGTATTCAAAATGCAATATGCAAATTATGCATCTCTAAACTACATATGAGAGATAATTGCTTGAGCCATGTGTAGGAGGAACACTATGGTAACCCCCCCCCCCCCGTGCTTGCTCGAGAGATCGCGTCCTTCGCCTCCATCAAGCACGAGATATATATATATATATATATACATGCAGGAGGGAGTCATGCTTGTGTCTATGTTAACAAACTCTTTCTTGCTACAAGTCGGATGCTCATTAGCAAAGCCGTCGTCTCTGGCTCCAGCGAGCGACGGTGGCGGAAGACATTCTTAAAAACTCCTTAAACTTTCTTCTTTCATCTTGTACCAGTGAGTCAAGCGAAGAAAAAAAAAAAAGAAAAAATAATATATTCCGAAAAAACTTATTTTTTTCTTTTTTGAATCATTAAAACTTAAGATGCCTTCAGGTGGGCCAACGTGTCTTCAACCATCGTTGCTGTTGGTAACGTCAGTAAGTAAAATTCCATCTGTCATAACCCATGGCTGGTGTATCAGACACGTAGAGAGGAAAGTCATACGTCTGGTTAGGGTATGATCCGCCTTATCACGTGGACAGTTTAGTTTTTCTATGAAAGTGAAAGAAAATGAGCTGTAGTGGCTACTGGTGACGTGGGGTATGAGGTACTATTCTATTTACCAGAGAATGTTTGATGTTACTCATTCTGTTGCCAGTCCTTGCATCCCCTCATCCTCCTCCTCCTCATGCACATAACTATCCCTCCGTTCCCTCATTCACCTCATCATCCACCTCCTCATCCACCTCATGATCCCTCCACTCCCTACCATCCTGTGTCTCCTGGTGAGTGAGGACCCACACCTCTGCTTCACCCGGTCGAGAATGGGAGGGAAGACGAGGCTGTTCCTCTACCACACTCTGAACCCTCCTGCACCAGGCAGCGCCTGGACGCCTTCAACCCACGGTGGGGGGGAGGAGGGACCTTTGTTGTTCGTTGCTCTCTAAGGGTCGTACCGTCGTGCTCAAGGGTCGTACCGTCGTGATCAAGGGTCGTACCATCGTGCTCAAGGGTCGTACCGTCGTGCTCAAGGGTCGTACCGTCGTGCTCAAGGGTCGTACCGTCGTGATCAAGGGTCGTACCGTCGTGATCAAGGGTCGTACCGTCGTGATCAAGGGTCGTACCGTCGTGATCAAGGGTCGTACCGTCGTGATCAAGGGTCGTACCGTCGTGCTCAAGGGTCGTACCGTCGTCATCAAGGGTCGTACCGTCGTGCTCAAGGGTCGTACCGTCGTGATCAAGGGTCGTACCGTCGTGCTCAAGGGTCGTACCGTCGTGATCAAGGGTCGTACCGTCGTGCTCACTGGTTTAACTATATCTAAACCAGTCTTGGTTTATTTTCATCGGAAGTACAATTATTGTATCTAATCCTCCATCATTCCTTCACGCTAATGAATGAAGGTATGTTAAGAGCTCATTTGATTAACCTCGCGTCCAGTCATGAGAGAATTCAAATGGCGAATCCATGTTCCCAGTATGGCATTATCTATACCCAGGGGACAAGCGGCATTATAGGTCACAATTCCCGTTGCAAACTCTGTGGTACGTGACCATTACTGGATGATACTTGATCATAGATCCTCGTTTGACGTCCCGTTTTAACAGCTGATTAAACATCGCAGTTGCTCAATTGATGACACACGTCTGCATGTCAAACATGGTCTCTTGTTTTCAGAAATCAGGAATATATGTAACGTGTCATTTGTCGAGATCTATCAACTCTGAAAATGAAGTAGATTCCTCAACTTAGCAATTTAAGTATCATAGGAACTTTTTACAAGTGCATGGCCATTATAAGTATAAGTGAAACAGAAGATGAAACCATAGACTTAGAAATCTTCCCACTGGAAAACTATTGTTTACTTCAAAGATTTTTATGGTTATTCAGTTACGTAGGAACTGTATAGGTGTAGTTCTGTCTCATAGCGATGGTCTTGCCTCTTAGCTCTGTAGATAGAAGCTTTATAGAGTTTGACAGAGAATATTTGTATAACTTATGTATATGTGATGTCTTCACCTTCCCCCATGACATACAGTCATTGAGTGTTACCGTACTGGCGTCACTTACAACCAAAGTACAGAGTCTTGTGGGAAACTGTCCTACAGAATGATTCTCTCTCTCTCTCTCTCTCTCTCTCTCTCTCTCTCTCTCTCTCTCTCTCACACACACACACATCCTTGGTTAAGAGACGAGGCGATGCGAATGTAAAATTCCCTTCCTGCAACACACAAAAAGTAATATCACACACACACACACACACACACACACACACACACACACACACACACACACACACACACACACACACATTGTTACGTTGTGCGGGGGAGCAGCTGGGGTGGTGGGGTGTCAGGTGGGGGGGCTGGGGGCCTTGAATAATGGATTAGATTGTTATGATTATTCAATACGACTGCCAGTCTGCTCATGACCCAGCCAACTGGCTGTTCAGCAGCAGACATGACCACTGAGGAATGTTTGGTTGAAGTAGAATTCGTTTCTCATTGCTGTATAAGACGTATTGGTTTATGTTCGTATCACGAAGGCATTGTCTTGCCCCTGCGTTACAGAGGGTTATCCTGTAGCGTCCCGATGGCCTGTAACACATAGGGTCAAGTGACACCAAGCCACGAGGTAGCGTTACAAGAAGACACAGAAAAAGAAAATGTTGTTACTTTCCTTTATCCCAGCGTTACGTCTGGCCTTACAGGTCACAGCTGTTGTAACACTGAGCCAAACACAACCACAACACATCAATAATACAATAAAGAATTAAGATTACTTTTCAATCAAACAAAAGTTAGTGTAGAAAGAAAACAACAGATTTTGATTCAAGTTAACTCAAGACACTTTCCGGTGGATCCTGAACAATGTTATCATACCATCAAACCAAACCAAACTACATTGATTTCCTTATCTTATGTCCGTTTGTTATCTTGTTTCTTATCTGCTCGTAATGAAGTCGAGGGAAAGATTTAGTGTAGTGATAGGTATATATAGATATTCTGGATGATTGAAACTGATATGAACATTAGTCGAACAATGAATAGAATTGTGTTCGAAAAACATAACAAAATCTCCCCAAATAAACGTCAAAAAGATATATATATATATATATATATATATATATATATATATATATATATATATATATATATATACATACATAGTCACTGTCAGCAGAGGAAGAAGAAATGGTTATCCACCAGTATTCGTCAGGAAAAATGAATAATTTAAAGCTAAAAGAAAGAAAAAACAAGAATCCTTACCTAGTCACCGCGTTTTTTTTGTGAAGCTTGGGAGAGAGAGAGAGAGAGAGAGAGAGAGAGAGAGAGAGAGAGAGAGAGAGAGAGAGAGAGAGAGAGAGAGATTTACAAAAGTGTGTCTTGGTTCTCTTGCTGCCAGAGCTGGCCTGCAGATCACAAGGAGGCTGACCAAGAGAATTATTTATAACATCTCAGAGAGAAAAAAAAAAGAGGGAAAAAGTTTACTGATGGAGCCATAGATGACTGTCTTTCTTTTAGGAAAATCTTTCCAGTAAATGTGAAAGACGCGAGTAAACTGAAAATCTTTCTACAGAAACTTAAAGAATGCCATAAACTGTCTTTATTTTAGGAAAATCATTCTAGTGTGTATAAAACAAATGAATTATAATCTTTATGTACAGTGAAAGAGTAACATTAAATACCTCTTTGTTTTAAAACTAAGTTACAACGAATACTAAAGCAAATCTTATATTTTATGAAATAATCAGTTTGTATTAAGTTCTGAAACTAAGGATGTTTTCTGAAATTCAGTTGTGTGTTATGGCATCAGTTCAGGTAAGGGAATGGTAATGTATATTTTCCAGGTAAGATATACAACATAGGCTACAGAGAGAGAGAGAGAGAGAGAGAGAGAGAGAGAGAGAGAGAGAGAGAGAGAGAGAGACAGACAGACAGACAGACAGACAGACAGACAGACGGGGAGAGAGAGAAGAGACCGTCTCTTGGCCATGAGACGGGAAGAGCCTGTCTCATGAAACAGAGAATATCTGTCTATATCTCATGACGTGTGAAAATCTACTTCTTTGTTCCTGTTTTTCTTTTTTATTTCTTTTAGTAATTAGGGTTGTCATTCCTTGAACTGGCAACGCTGTTAAGAACACAAGTGAGGGAGGTACAGAATATGATCTCCTTTTCCCCCTTCTTCGCCAGCCAAGTCAGGTACACAGGTTCGATAACCAGAAAATATTCATACGATTTTCTTCCTTTTTTTTCTTCACTGGAGCTAAAGTCTTGAGTTATGTTAATACACTGTCGATATCAAGCCTCAGCAGGTCATTATCAGACTAATTTGAATAATTAGTTCGTCACTGGTGTAATTAGAACTTTCTCTGGAAAGCAAGAAGAGTTTTGAAACTGGAAAATAGAAAAAAAGAAATAATAGTTGATTTATTCCATCACCATCTTAATTCCCGTTCATATAATGAGCCAAATGTATTCTGTTTACTTTGGATTCACACACCAGAATAAACTTGTCTTCTGAGACAATCAATTAATTGACTCATTTAAATTTCTCGTGGCTGAAATTTATTCAGTTATGATCGTATTAAAACATGATCATACCGCGGTCTCTAATCCCTTCCTAAGGAGATGATTGTGCTCAAATCCTTTGCTCTGGGTGATAATGATTAGCTAGTCCAACACCGTGATCGGCACAGAACCCAATCTTCATTTTCTTTCTGCATGACACGAGAGCTGGCCACCCTCGCTGTGTACAACATCCCACACAGGACACAGATCCTCCATTCCAAGGCTCCTTAAACCTCTGTTTGGCCTTTGATATGTTGAGCCTTAGCCATGACGGCACGACCCTTAGCTATGCTGTACTTGCCCTCTGACCTGCCCTTTACCGTTAAAGGTTGGGTCAAAGGTCAGGTTATCATATCCAAGTGTCGTCTGTCGTAATTAAGAAGTTAATATTATCGTTTTCTTTTCCATCTCAGTGGCTTGTGGTGCACAGACGCTCAGGGCCCTCGTCACTAGAGCCGAGATGCAGGGACGAGGGAGGGAGAGACAGCTTCCCAGCCAGCCCTGCACTTCACATGGCGTGTACCAACACCCTGAGCAAACATGAAACGTCAAAAACGGAGGTAAGACAAGGAATCCAGGACTGGGAAAGAAGCCATCTACCCTAACTTTTAAAGGATTTGCACACACACACACACACACACACACACACACACACACACACACACACACACACACACACATACATACATACATACACACCTCTCTCTCTCTCTCTCTCTCTCTCTCTCTCTCTCTCTCTCTCTCTCTCTCTCTCTCTCTCTCTCTCTCTCTCTCTCTCTCTCTCTCTCTCTCTCTCTCTCTCTCTCTCTCTCTCTCCACTTGAAACATGAAACACTTACAAGAAATTAGTCTCTTTAGTGGCAAATTAGGTCTTTAATCTCATCAGTTATCAGTACAAACAGTTTGAGAATATATCAGCAATAATTAATTACCTCTCGCAAGGTGCAATAAAAACTGATAAGACATAAGGAAGGTTTTGTTCTGAGGAAAAAAAGGAAAATATAAGAATGAAAAGATTAACGTTTAAGAATGGCTGGAAAAATGGCGCCGGAGAAAGTTTGAACCTGGAAATATTGGAAGCTGTGGAGGCTGGAATATGTTGATATTGGAGACCTGGAAATCATGGCGACCTGACCTGAAGGACCTGTTGACCTGGGTGTTTTCACGCATTTTAGGAGCTACGGAGAGGAAGGGGACCTGGGGGGAATATTTTGAAGACCTGGTAGAGATCAGGTCCTGGAAAAGTTAGATAACATTATGGAAAAAAGAATTTCAGATTCTTTTTGAAATGCAGAAAAGTCTTAGCGGCTGGAAGTACGAAGGAGATTATAGAGTGAGGAAATACGTAGGTCTGGGAGTGGCTGAGGATGTGCGAGAATGTAAACCTTCAACAGTTATGGATTTGCAAAGGTTAGGAACCTGGAAATATTGGAAACCCATCAGAAAGGGAAGTCATGAAAATTACCCGCCTGGAAAACCTGTGGGAATGGAATTCGTTCAGGAGATGGAAGAGTTGCGAAACTGGAAAAGGTGAAATTGGGGAACTGGATTACCTGGAAATGCAAAGATTTGAAAAGTGGAGGGGAAATGGGACGTTGGTACGACTGAAATGACACTAGGGGTTCAGGGAGTTCTGAAAAAACGCTTCAGCCATCAAACACTTAACATGAAAAAATCAAACTAACAATTGTTGTAACTGTTCACAACCGGACGGGTTTTATAACCGACACACAAGCGCACAAACACATCTCTGAATTGGAGATGGAAGGATGGAGTAAATGCTTTGAGTTCTCGAGATTTGAACATGCAGGAGGGTGAGAGGTGTGCACGGATAGAGTGAAAAGGGGCGATGCGAGCATCTGTCCTAAAGATTATCATTTCTCAAGGCTGTCCGCTGGAGTAGGACAGGCGTGTCAAGCGGCAGTGAATCGACCGCAGGAGAAGAGTTGACTGGTGAATCATTGATTGAGATGCCACAATATGCGAGGAAGCCTGGCGTCTGTGTCTGTGGCACAGATATCACACGGACACTCACTGGGAAAAGAAGATGAGTCTTTTCCAGAAATAATGACAAAATAGATATTATGAAATATGGTTTTTTGTTACAATTATGAGAGAAATTTTAAAACATTCTCTTGACCTTTTGTGTACGAGGGAACAAGTCGTGTTCAGGGGCAGTGACCTTGTGGCCAAGGGTTGTGCTGTTGTGTTCAGGGGTTGTACCATCGTACTCAAGGGTTGTACCATCGGATCTAAGAGTTGTACTGTTGTGTTCACGATTAATACCGCATATACGCTAGAAATGGAGTAAGAGAGGCTAGAGATAGAGTAAGATGGGCTGGAGATAGAGTAAGACAGGTTGGAGATAGTGTAAGAGAGGCTGGAGATAGAGTAAGACAGGTTGGAGATAGAGTAAGACAGGTTGGAGATAGAGTAAGACAGGTTGGAGATAGAGTAAGACAGGTTGAGATAGAGTAAGAGAGGCTGGAGATGGAGTAAGACAGGTTGAAGATAGAGTAAGAGAGATTGGAGATAGAGTAAGACAGGTTCGAGATAGAGTAAGAGAGGCTGGAGATAGAGTAAGACAGGTTGGAGATAGAGTAAGACAGGTTGGAGATAGAGTAAGACAGGTTGGAGATAGAGTAAGACAGGTTGAGATAGAGTAAGAGAGGCTGGAGATGGAGTAAGACAGGTTGAAGATAGAGTAAGAGAGATTGGAGATAGAGTAAGACAGGTTCGAGATAGAGTAAGAGAGGCTGGAGATAGAGTAAGACAGGTTGGAGATAGAGTAAGACAGGTTGGAGATAGAGTATCACAAGGTTCGTCAGTTTACTCTGATCATCAGACAGTTATAACAACGTTGATGATCCTGTGAAGATAACGAGTTATAGAGCTTCATATTGCTTTCTCATAACAGAGCTTTGTGTTGCTTGCTTGTCCTGGAGAAATGTGTTGCCTTTTTGCTTTTGATAACTGTGTTGCTGATCTCAGAAGTATCAGCAAAACAAACAATTTAGCTCAGCTGAGGTTTAAAGTGAGGTTTTCACATGGATTCACAATTGTGTGATTTAATCTGTTCATGGGTTTATGGGGAGCTGAGGTTTATGTAGCTGTGTTTTGAAGATAAACGTCATATGTGGAACACTATCTGTATACTCGATGTTAAGTCTGGAACTAAATGAAATGTCTATGTCGTGTAAAAACAGCAGAGGTCCCAACACATATACCTGAGGGACGCCAAGACAGAAGAGACGAAGGAATGGGTTGATATTTATGACAACAAACTTGCTATCATGTTTAAGATGTGAACTGGTTACCGAGGATATTTCAGGTATGATAATATTGAATTGTAGTGATAACTATCGTCACGAAAATTCGATATATCGCTATCGTCTGACAGAAAGACAAGACTGTGTGTTTAGGACACTAAACTAAGGTTGTCGTTGCGAAGGAATACATGGGAATGTAAACAACCATAGACACCTGGGTGCTTTAAGGTTCTGTTTATAATAATGGGAGAAATCTAAAACTGAAAATGATATGTGGTAAGAACTGAGAGAGAGAGAGCAAAGTGTTAATTCACTAGAGTCAAACTTGAGTCTAAACAAATTTTCAGAGTGCGTTTTTGATAAGATGACTTTGGGTGTGTTAGAGTGTGTGGGTTTTGTTCTGATCATCGTGTATCATCCTTGACAATATCGACATCTGCTTGACGGACGACAAGTATCATTTGAAAAACAGATCAGACGTATGATGCGTGGCCTGTGTGGGAGGGAAGTGTTAACGCGTCCACACCGGCGGATCACAACGAAGAAAGTAATTCTACAAAGATTTATCGCGCTTCAGTTGATGGTTTAGATGTAAGGAATGTATGTTATCGCTCACCAGCCAATAATTATCTAGGGTAATAGACAGGTGTCGTGAGACACCCGGGAATTATCGAATGTCAGCTGATAATTATCACCACATCATGGAATAATTATCCTTCCACGAAGATTAAGTCTTAGTGAGTATGTAGGAGAGACGATGGCGCGATACCAACAAAGGAATGACACATAATCATTTCCACGACCCGGGTCTAACGACAGGTTATCCAGGTCATATGATACACGTTAAAGGAAACTCTTTACCTTGTCACCTTGTTATGTCTCGCACGAACATAAGGTACATTTTTGTCTGGTTATCGAACCCTGGTATTCGGGATAGTGAAGTCGTGATCCGTCTGGCGGGAACTGAAGAAAAGGTCATTATATTTGTGGCGGTTTTTTTTTTTTTATATCTTACTGCTTAAATCCCAGACTATGTTATCATGGCCTCTGTTATCCCAGACTATATTATCATGGCCTCTGTTATCCCAGACTATGTTATCATGGCCTCTGTTATCCCAGACTATGTTATCATGGCCTCTGTTATCCCAGACTATGTTATCATGGCCTCTGTTATCCCAGACTATGTTATCATGGCCTCTGTTATCCCAGACTATGTTATCATGGCCTCTGTTATCCCAGACTATGTTATCATAGCTTCTGTTATCCCAGACTATATTATCATGGCCTCTGTTATCCCAGACTATGTTATCATGGCCTCTGTTATAATATCATTCTCAAGGTGTATGGCTACATGAACCAGCACCTCGAGATGTGAATGGAACCATCTGTTCTACATGAGCGAACCAGATACACGAAGCACTTGGTGTCGATGACCGTGACGCCTTTACAGGCCGGACGGGGTGAGTGCCTGGGTTCGAATCCTGGTTGCGTCAGTCGGTCCACAGTCAACCCAAGTGTTCATTCTCCCCTATAGTTTGGTCACAAGCTGGTTACCTGGCTTACGCTGTCGTGTGTATATATATATATATATATATATATATATATATATATATATATATATATAGATATAGATATAGATGGATAATAGATAGATAGATAGATAGATAGATAGATAAATAGATAGACAGATATAGATATAACATCAATTATATGGTCTTATTAGGGCGTTCAGTTATTCGTCCCGTCTCACCTAACATCGAGAATAATTCTATACTGAAGTTTGCTTGGCCAGCACCGTAACCTGGTGGCCTTGACCAGCACCGTGACCTGTTGACCTTGGCCAGCACCGTGACCTGTTGACCTTGGCCAGCACGTTGACCTGTTGACCTTGGATAGCACCGTGACCTCTTGACCTTGACCATCCCAACGATGCCTGAGATGGCGTGTAGCACAGGACCCTCAACACGACCAGGAGAAGGTCGATACACGCATGGCACCTGCCTCCTCCTCCTCCTCCTCCTCCTCCTCCTCCTCCTCCTCCTCATCCTCCTCCTCCTCCTCCTCCTCCCTCCTTCTCCTTCCTCCTCCTCCTCCTCCTCCCTCACAGCTCCATCTGGTCCTCCTACCCCATACCACAGCCTCCATCACCTACACCACGAACAAATGATGGAAGGTAAAATATTGTGTAGTTTGATCCTAATCTTAGCGTGGAACTCTCTACTTCTGTCTTTATTACAGAATCAGACACTGTGAGGTCGACTCCAGCACCCTCTGGTGGCCAGGCCAACTGTGCCTCAGGTCCCCCCCGTCCGTCCGTCGTACAGGAGATTCGAACTGGTGTTGTTGTTGTCTCAGTGTGGCGTGACTGGATGACCCAGCCCAACCTCCAACGTGAGGACGTGTGTACACACCGATGACCACAACCTCCTCATTCGAGACCCGCGCGAGAGCGCTACACGTACAAACTCTTTCGTGAAGTGAACGTTTTCATGTTTATTTACCTTAGAAATTCTTCCTACTTCATAGAAACTACACATCACGTATGATCGTGAACGACGAAGACGACATATTCTAGTACACAAGACAACACATATGTGTTTACTTTACATATTTCCAGTATAATAGTTAGACCTGACCTCCGATGGGCAAACGGTTGTTGACAGTAGTTTGTGTGTGGTGGGTCAGCCAATTCTCCCTCGTGACCGTACCAACAGGGGCCCAGCATTGCCTCACTGAGCCACCTGCTCGCCCCTGGACCATCGTGTGGGTTTTTTACGTTCACCTTTTTGGTTCGTTGGTTTGGTCGTGTTGATGTTTACTGTGTACTGGTACACGAGTGTCTCGTCTTAGTAGCTATGTCAACGTTACCAAGAATTAGCACAGGAGTTTCCGGTCTTAGTAGCAATATCATCATCATCGTCATGGTCATGTGACCCAGCCCTGGCGCAGTAGTCCACAACTTGGTAGCTGTGTCAACCTCACGGTGCAGAAATGGTTTCACGAAGTGTTCCTGGATATGTGTTCCTATGGTGACGTATTGATAATCTTGCTGTAATTCATTAAGTACTCAACAGCCTTCAAATATGTACTCCAATCATCAACAGTCTTCATGTAAGTACTTACAATATGTACATTCCTTACGTAAACACTTAAACGATCAGCCAGTCTGATGTAGGTACTTAAATGATGTGTCTGTCGTTCATATATGTATGAACGTGTTCAGTTCCCACTGACTTAATATATGACGGTCCCCCGACTCACCACTGGGTCTACCACTATGTGTACGCCACTGGAGTTGACTTCATCATCTCTATGGTCCATTTCCCTTCAGCCTTATAGCGATAACCCGCTAACTGTCCTCTGCTAAACTCCAGCAGTAACCCCGCTAACATGCTACCTCTCCACTTGTGTCGGTCACTCCCACACCACGGTAGAGAGAGAGAGAGAGAGAGAGAGAGAGAGAGAGAGAGAGAGAGAGAGAGAGAGGTCCCTCTGGGCTGTGAGTCAGTGAGTCAGTTCTTGTACTCAGACTCGGTGTGAGTCTATCTTTGAGTCACCAGATACCTCATACAGTGTTGTTGTTGTTGTTGTTGTGATACCAGGGGATGGTTGTGGCTAAGGTCAGGGTTAGCCTGGGTGGCTGCCTGGGGTGAGGGAGGGAGAGTAGTGCTCACCCCAGCAGACGTGGCCAGGTGGTGGCGAGGTAAGTCTCCAGCCACACTATTCGTGCCGTGATGCACAGGTCGACACTCCGTTTTTTTTTATGCATTAGACTCCATCTGGTGAATAAATCATGCGGTTGTTCACGATGAAGAGGAAGAAAAAGGCGAAGAAAGGCTGGAGGGAGGAATGAAGATGAGGAAGGATATGTGTGTGATGGAAGGTAAAGATGGAGAGAAAGATGATGATGAGGGAAGGAAAGCAAGAGTTTGTGTTATTTAGGTGTACATGTTAATGTGATGGAAGATATAGGTGGTGGCGGGTGTGATGGAGGAGAGTGATGGAGGTGTTTAGCTCCCTCTCGATAATAAACGTAATAGAACTTTACATTGAAATGTTTCCTAAAGCCCTCCAGCATGTTGTGTCCTGTCCTGACCCGACGTCATGTTGCTGTGTTGAGTCATCATCCCACGCTATGTTGCTTTGCCCTTCCCTCACCCCATGATGGAGTGACCACAACCCACACTGAACCCAACCCATGTAGTACTGACCACCACAAGACCAGGACCCACACCACACCACACACCACACCACATAACACCACACCACCACATCACACCACCACGCCACACCACACCACGGAACAACACACCACAACACAACACAACACACCAAACCACACCGCCACACCACAACACACCACACCAAAACGCCACACCCGCACACCACGCCACAGCACAACACACCGCACCACCACACCACAACACACCGTACCACACCACCACACACCACACCACACCATCACACCACTACACACCACCACACCACAACACACCACACCACACACCACACCACCACACACCGCACCACACCACAACACACCATACCACACCACCACACACCACACCATCACACCACTACACACCACCACACCACAACACACCACACCACACCACACCACACCACAACACACCACACCACCACACACCACACCACAAAACACCACACCACAACACACCACACCACCACACACCACACCACAACACACCACACCACATCACACCACACACCACACCACCACACACCACACCACACCACAACACACCATACCACACCACCACACACCACACCACACCATCACACCACTACACACCACCACACCACAACACACCACCACACACCACACCACAACACACCACACAACACACCACACCACCACACACCACACCACAACACAACACACCACACCACAAAACACCACACCACAACACAACACACCACACCACACACCACACCACCACACACCACACCACAACACCACACACCACCACACCACCACACCACACCACACCACACCACACAACCACAACACACCACTCAACACAACACACCATACAACATCACACAATACCACACCACGCCATCACACCACCACAACACACCACCACACCACACCGCACCACACCACACTATCACACCACACTATCACACCACACCACACTACAACATAACACACCACACCACACTACACCATCACTTCACAACACACCACACCAAACCAAACCACCACAACACACCACACCACACCGCCACAACACACCACACCACTACAACACAACACAACACCACACTACACCATCACTTCACACCACACCACACCAAACTACAACACCACACAGTACACCACACCAATATCACCTCACACCACCACACCACAACACAACACAAAACACCACACCACACTACACCACACCACACTACACCACAACACACCACACCACCACACCACCATCACCTCACCACCACACCACAACACAACACACCACACCACACTACACCACACTACACCACAACACACTACACCACAACACACCACACCACCACACCACACCACAACACACACCACCACACACCAAAACACACCGCACTACACCACACCACGCCACACCACATACACCACACTACACCACACCACGCCACACCATACTACAACACAACACAACATAACACAACACACCACACCACCATCCCACAACACAACACACCACACCACAACACATTACACCACACCACGCCCAGTGTGAACATTATCAACAAACAGCCACCAAATTGTTTGTACAGACTCCCTCACACTACCTCCACATCACACTTGTCACATTAACCACACACTATATATCGTACGGTGCTTCTCTGTATTTCCAGTGTTTGGCTGTAGCTGAATTAATTAATTATTCATCATACTGTTATTATCATTATTATAATTATTATTATTATTATTATTATTATTATTATCATCATCATCATTTTGTACTTCATTGCCGTTTCCTGCGTTACCGAGGTGTTGCCAGGAACAAATGTAGAAAGGCCACATTCGTTCACACTCAGTCTCCAGCTGTCATGTAATAATGCACCGAAACCACAGCCCCCTTTCCACATCTAGGCTCCAGAAAACTTTCCATGGTTTACCCCAGACGCTTCACATGCTGGTTCAGTATATATATATATATATATATATATATATATATTTTTTTTTTTTTTTTTTTTTTTTTTTTTATACTTTGTCGCTGTCTCCCGCGTTTGCGAGGTAGCGCGAGGAAACAGACGAAAGAAATGGCCCAACCCCCATACACACGTACATACACACGTCCACACACGCAAATATACATACCTACACAGCTTTCCATGGTTTACCCCAGACGCTTCACATGCCTTGATTCAATCCACTGACAGCACGTCAACCCCTGTATACCACATCGCTCCAATTCACTCTATTCCTTGCCCTCCTTTCACCCTCCTGCATGTTCAGGCCCCGATCACACAAAATCTTTTTCACTCCATCTTTCCACCTCCAATTTGGTCTCCCTCTTCTCCTCGTTCCCTCCACCTCCGACACATATATCCTCTTGGTCAATCTTTCCTCACTCATTCTCTCCATGTGCCCAAACCATTTCAAAACACCCTCTTCTGCTCTCTCAACCACGCTCTTTTTATTTCCACACATCTCTCTTACCCTTACGTTACTTACTCGATCAAACCACCTCACACCACACATTGTCCTCAAACATCTCATTTCCAGCACATCCATCCTCCTGCGCACAACTCTATCCATAGCCCACGCCTCGCAACCATACAACATTGTTGGAACCACTATTCCTTCAAACATACCCATTTTTGCTTTCCGAGATAATGTTCTCGACTTCCACACATTTTTCAAGGCTCCCAAAATTTTCGCCCCCTCCCCCACCCTATGATCCACTTCCGCTTCCATGGTTCCATCCGCTGACAGATCCACTCCCAGATATCTAAAACACTTCACTTCCTCCAGTTTTTCTCCATTCAAACTCACCTCCCAATTGACTTGACCCTCAACCCTACTGTACCTAATAACCTTGCTCTTATTCACATTTACTCTTAACTTTCTTCTTCCACACACTTTACCAAACTCAGTCACCAGCTTCTGCAGTTTCTCACATGAATCAGCCACCAGCGCTGTATCATCAGCGAACAACAACTGACTCACTTCCCAAGCTCTCTCATCCCCAACAGACTTCATACTTGCCCCTCTTTCCAGGACTCTTGCATTTACCTCCCTAACAACCCCATCCATAAACAAATTAAACAACCATGGAGACATCACACACCCCTGCCGCAAACCTACATTCACTGAGAACCAATCACTTTCCTCTCTTCCTACACGTACACATGCCTTACATCCTCGATAAAAACTTTTCACTGCTTCTAACAACTTGCCTCCCACACCATATATTCTTAATACCTTCCACAGAGCATCTCTATCAACTCTATCATATGCCTTCTCCAGATCCATAAATGCTACATACAAATCCATTTGCTTTTCTAAGTATTTCTCACATACATTCTTCAAAGCAAACACCTGATCCACACATCCTCTACCACTTCTGAAACCGCACTGCTCTTCCCCAATCTGATGCTCTGTACATGCCTTCACCCTCTCAATCAATACCCTCCCATATAGTTTACCAGGAATACTCAACAAACTTATACCTCTGTAATTTGAGCACTCACTCTTATCCCCTTTGCCTTTGTACAATGGCACTATGCACGCATTCCGCCAATCCTCAGGCACCTCACCATGAGTCATACATACATTAAATAACCTTACCAACCAGTCAACAATACAGTCACCCCCTTTTTTAATAAATTCCACTGCAATACCATCCAAACTTGCTGCCTTGCCGGCTTTCATCTTCCGCAAAGCTTTTACTACCTCTTCTCTGTTTACCAAATCATTTTCCCTAACCCTCTCACTTTGCACACCACCTCGACCAAAACACCCTATATCTGCCACTCTGTCATCAGACACATTCAACAAACCTTCAAAATACTCATTCCATCTCCTTCTCACATCACCACTACTTGTTATCACCTCCCCATTTACGCCCTTCACTGAAGTTCCCATTTGCTCCCTTGTCTTACCTGGTTTAAAAAGCGAGATATACATAAGTATACTTATGTAAGCAGGAGAGATGGCCAGAGAGCGTTATTGGATTACGTGTTAATTGACAGGCGTGCGAAAGAGAGACTTTTGGATGTTAATGTGCTGAGAGGTGCAACTGGAGGGATGTCTGATCATTATCTTGTGGAGGCTAAGGTGAAGATTAGTATGGGTTTTCAGAAAAGAGGAGTGAATGTTGGGGTGAAGAAGGTGGTGAGAGTAAGTGAGCTTGGGAAGGAGACCTGTGTGGGGAAGTACCAGGAGAGACTGTGTACAGAATGGAAAAAGGTGAGAACAATGGAAGTAAGGGGAGTGGGGGAGGAATGGGATGTATTTAGGGAATCAGTGATGGATTGCGCAAAAGATGCTTGTGGCATGAGAAGAGTGGGAGGTGGGCTGTTTAGAAAGGGTAGTGAGTGGTGGGATGAAGAAGTAAGAGTATTAGTGAAAGAGAAGAGAGAGGCATTTGGACGATTTTTGCAGGGAAAAAATGCAATTGAGTGGGAGAAGTATAAAAGAAAGAGACAGGAGGTCAAGAGAAAGGTGCAAGAGGTGAAAAAAAGGGCAAATGAGAGTTGGGGTGAGAGACTATCAGTAAATTTTAGGGAGAATAAAAAAAAAAAAAAAAGATATATATATATATATATATATATATATATATATATATATATATATATATATATATATATATATATATATTCCTATGAGTCCACGGGGAAAATGAAACACGAAAAGTTCCCAAGCGCAATTTCGTGTAATAATCACATCATGAGGGGAGACATTAGAGAGAAATATAACAGTCAGTTGATATACATCGAAGAGACGAAGCTAGGACGCCATTTGGTAAACATGTGATTATCCAAAACATGCAACGAGCGTTCATAAACTTAGTATTTTACAAATCTTATCAACTATAAAGTTATCTAATTTCTATAGACCATCACTAATATTAAGATTATAATTCTTTGTATATTTAATGATAGAATATTCAATGATATTTCTTTTGGTAATAGAGTTGGTTAATAACTGAGATGGCGTTACTCCACTCAATACAATGATCATAGTTTTTAACATGATTAAACAAGGCATTTGATTCTTGTCCCGTTCTTATACTATATTTATGTTGCTTAAGTCTAACGGAAAGATCCTTACCAGTCTGACCAACATAAAATTTATCACAGTTTCCACAAGGCACTTTATAGATGCAACCAAGAGAATTTTCTGGTGAATTCCTGTTAAGATATTCTTTATAGTAATATTGTTGCTAAAGGCAACATTTATATTAAAGGATTCAAACAACAAGGGAAGCAAAGTGAAATTATTATTAAAAGGGAGAACTAAAAGATTCTTGGTGTCAATGGAAGGTTTGGGCTCAACTCTATAAAATGATTTCTTTGCTAACTTAAGGGATTTATCAATGAAAGATCTATGGTACTTTAACTTAGATCCAATAGAATATATCTTCTCAAACTCATCATCAATAAACTCTGGACTGCAAATACGTAATGCCCTAAGGAACATAGATTGAAATGATGATAATTTAACTCTGTCATGTTGAGATGAGTAATAATGGATATACGAGCATACATGGGTATTTTCTGTATATGCTAAACTTAAACTTGTTTCCTTGTCTATGGATCATGCAATCTAAAAATGGTAACATGCCATTATTTTCATTTTCTACAGTAAATTTGATGGAAGGTACTAAATTCTTAAGTGATGGGAGAAATATTTGTAAATTTTCATTTGTTGGCCAAACACAAAGAACATCATCTACATACCTAAACCAAATTGCATTAGAGGGAAAGACATCCTTTAGTAATTTTGTTTCAAAAAATTCCATATAAAGATTACTTAGTCCAAGTGAAAGAGGGTTACCCATTGCCATACTAAATTTTTGAGCATAATAATCTCCATTAAATTGAAATACACAGTCTTTTATACACAATTTTATCAGTTCAATGAAATTAGACTTTGAAACAGGTGAATGAATCTCATCCAAGACATAAAATAAATATTCTAAAAGGTCATCAACTGGAACTTTAGTGAAAAGTGAGGAAACATCAAAGCTAACTAGTTTAAAATCAAAATCAATATTGATATTGTTTAGCTTGTTGACTAAATCTACATTGTTCATGATATTAGAATTTGATACCTTACCCACTAAAGGGCTTAATAAAGAAACTAACCATTTTGACAATTTATATGTGATGGAGCCTACTGAACTCACTATAGGTCTTGCTGGAAAATTCTGTTTATGTGTTTTGATAAGTCCATACATATATGGCAATGAAGGGGACAAAGATGACAAACTTTTGATAAGAGAAATGTTACCTTTCAACAACAACTTCATTTCTTTATTGAAGTGAGAATTAACTGCTTCTAAGGGATTTTTACTAAGTTTAGAATATGTTGTGTTATCATTTAGATCATTCATTTTAGATAAATAGTTACTTTTGTCTAAAATCACAACAGTGTTAGCCTTATCTGCTTCAGTAATATGTATATCTTTGTCTTTTTTAAGGTGTTAATAGCGCTTATGAATCTTTTAGGGCAATTAGCTTCCACTGGTTTTGACAAACTGGCATACACTAAACCCTTACACTAAACCCTTACAGATAATATCATCATTACTTAGATTACTGTATTTTTCTAAATTATAAAAAGACTTTGTGACATCAACACAGCTGGCTTCCCTGTTAGAGCACACAAAACTTAAACCATAGCCTAATGCACACAAGGAATCTTTATCTAGTTGTTTATTAGACAGGTTTACCACAAAAGATGGGTTTGTGTTCTTGGTCCAGTCGCTGTTTTCAATAAGATGGTCCAACTTACGGTTTAGTGACACTTGTAGCCTATTGCGTTCTTTCCTTGATTCATCATAGCAAGCTGTCTAGTCGACCATTTGACCAATTTCAAAATATCATTTTAAAGAGAAACATTGAATTAAAGAAACTTGAAATGGAGGAGGCTTTTCGCATTTCAAGAGAGAAGAAACGTGCCTTTCAAATGGCAATACCGACACACTGGAAGAACCGGACGTTGGACTATTGCTATGATGAATTAAGGAAAGAACGCAATAGGCTACAAGTGTCACTAAACCGTAAGTTGGACCATCTTATTGAAAACAGCGACTGGATCAAGAACACAAACCCATCTTTTGTGGTAAACCTGTCTAATAAACAACTAGATAAAGATTCCTTGTGTGCATTAGGATATGGTTTATGTTTTGTGTGCTCTAACAGAGAAGCCAGCTGTGTTGATGTCACAAAGTCTTTTTATAATTTAGAAAAATACAGTAATTTAAGTAATGACATTATCTGTAAGGGTTTAGTGTATGCCAGTTTGTCAAAACCAGTGGAAGCTAATTGCCCTAAAAGATTCATAAGAGCTATCAACACCTTAAAAAAAGACAAGGATATACATATTACTGAAGCAGATAAGGCTAACACTGTTGTGATTTTAGACAAAAGTAACTATTTATCTAAAATGAATGATCTTCTAAATGATAACACAACATATTCTAAACTTAGTAAAAATCCCTTAGAAGCAGTTAATTCTCACTTCAATAAAGAAATGAAGTTGTTGTTGAAAGGTAACATTTCTCTTATCAAAAGTTTGTCATCTTTGTCCCCTTCATTGCCATATATGTATAGACTTATCAAAACACATACACAGAATTTTCCAGCAAGACCTATAGTGAGTTCAGTAGGCTTCATCACATATAAATTGTCAAAATGGTTAGTTTCTTTATTAAGCTCTTTAGTGGGTAAGGTATCAAATTCTAATATCATGAACAATGTAGGTTTAGTCAACAAGCTAAACAATATCAATATTAATTTTGATTTTAAACTAGTTAGCTTTGATGTTTCCTCACTTTTCACTAAAGTTCCAGTTGATGACCTTTTAGAATATTTATTTGATGTCTTGGATGATATTCATTAACCTGTTTCAAAGTCTAATTTCATTGAACTGATAAAATTGTGTATAAAAGACTGTGTATTTCAATTTAATGGAAATTATTGTACTCAAAAATTTGGTATGGCAAAGGGTAACCCTCTTTCACCTGTACTAAATAATCTTTATATGGAATTTTTTGAAACAAAATTACTAAAGGATATCTTACCTTCTAATGCAATTTGGTTTAGGTATGTAGATGATGTTCTTTGTGTTTGGTCAACAAATGAAAATTTACAAATATTTCTCCCATCACTTAAGAATTTAGTACCTTCCATCAAATTTACTGTAGAAAATGAAAATAATGGCATGTTACCATTTTTAGATTGCATGATCCATAGACAAGGAAACAAGTTTAAGTTTAGCATATACAGAAAACCCACCAATGTATGCTCATATATCCATTATTACTCATCTCAACATGACAGAGTTAAATTATCATCATTTCAATCTATGTTCCTTAGGGCATTACGTATTTGCAGTCCAGAGTTTATTGATGATGAGTTTGAGAAGATATATTCTATTGGATCTAAGTTAAAGTACCATAGATCTTTCATTGATAAATCCCTTAAGTTAGCAAAGAAATCATTTTATAGAGTTGAGCCCAAACCTTCCATTGACACCAAGAATCTTTTAGTTCTCCCTTTTAATAATAATTTCACTTTGCTTCCCTTGTTGTTTGAATCCTTTAATATAAATGTTGCCTTTAGCAACAATATTACTATAAAGAATATCTTAACAGGAATTCACCAGAAAATTCTCTTGGTTGCATCTATAAAGTGCCTTGTGGAAACTGTGATAAATTTTATGTTGGTCAGACTGGTAAGGATCTTTCTGTTAGACTTAAGCAACATAAATATAGTATAAGAACAGGACAAGAATCAAATGCCTTGTTTAATCATGTTAAAAACTATGATCATTGTATTGACTGGAGTAACGCCATCTCAGTTATTAACTCTAACTCTATTACCAAGAGAAATATCATTGAATCTTCTATTGTTAGATACACAAAGAATTATAATCTTAATATTAGTGATGGTCTATACAAACTAGACAACTTTATTGTTGATGAGATTTGTAAAATGATAAGTTTATGAACGCTCGTTGTATGTTTTGGATAATCACATGTTTACCAAATGACGTCCTAGCTTCGTCTCTTCGATGTATATCAACTGACTGTTATATTTCTCTCTTATGTCTCCCCTGATGATGTGATTATTACACGAAATTGCGCTTGGGAACTTTTCGTGTTTCATTTTCCCCGTGGACTCATAGGAATATCTTGATCACGCTCAAAATTGTGATCATTTCCAATATATATATATATATATATATATATATATATATATATATATATATATATATATATATATATATATTCAAATGTTGTTATTTCAGTGACTGCTTCTTTAGAATATATTCATGTAAATATTGTCCTTCGACAAACAATAGAACACAGTTTCATCATCAGTCAGTAGGCAACCTGTGCAGATGTCAACAATTATCTTTTTTCTTTGATTTGATCTAAATCTAAACCTCTTCTATTTTTTCATTGATTTGATCTAGATCTATTGTATTTTTTCTTTGATTTGATCTAAATCTAAACCTCTTCTATTTTTCATTGATTTTATATGAATCTAAATCTACCTTTCATTTATTTGGTCTAAATCTAAATCAATTTTTTCATTGATTTGATCTAAATCTATTCTATCAACCGGGAATTAGTGGGAGTCAGTGTTTGTTTTGAAGAGTCGTAGTGAAGCTGGCAACCACGGGTACATACGGTACACACGGTACTGTACCGTTGAAACTTGCTTCAGTCCGGTACGCCTCAGTGCATCCATAAATGTACCGTCTATTGTACCTGTGACACCTGCAGTAGTAACGTCGTACAGTAACGTTAAATAGGTTACTATTGGTACGTACCGTCACACTGTACCCTAGGCTCGGTTATTTGTACCATCGTACCGTACCCTTGGTTAGGGTACTTTTGGTACACACAACTGTACCGTATCCTTGGCAAGGTAACAATTATGGCATTGTGTATACAGAAAAACATATTAATTAAATACTTTGACATCAAAGATTATAAACGACTACTGTATTTAATGACAAAAATCAAATACAGCTAATGTATTCGACGTCGGAAATGACTTGCAGTTTGTTACTGATGTCAGAAGATACAAATGATAAATTTGACGTCAGAAATTATTCACAGATAATTTAGTTGACGTCACTGAATACATTCAGCTGATATGAATCGTCACTGAATACATTCAGCTGATATGAATCACGTCACTGAATACATTCCATTGATATATTTGACATCAAAATCCTATATGATAATAATGTATTTGACATCAGAGAATTCAAAGATATTGTTCTATATGACGTTAGCGAATATATACATCTAATGTGTTCGACATCAGAAGATACAAGAATACATGTAGCTGATGCATTTGACGTCAGACAAGACATTCAAGAGTTGTATTTAACGTCAGAGAATAATATCAGTGATGTATTTGATGTTGGAGAATGCATACAACAGATGTATTTGACGTCAGAGACACGTACAACTTATGTATTTACTGTATATACATGCAGGCCATGTACCCATCTCTGTCTTACAAACCATAAATCTCTCTATTCCCAGACTTTAGCATTTCTTGTTCTGTCTTTTTTACTTTTCGTCTAAAACTTCAAATATTCACCGACCGTTTTGTTCTTGTGTGATCCCAAGTTTGATGTGGGATATTTTGATGGCAAGAACTGAGTGAGTGTTGAGGGAATTCTGCTGTTGTACGTCCTGAAGCTTTGACGAAAAATTGCAATGTAGTTGTCATGCATATAATTCATGACATAACGTCTACTTAAAGTAATATGTATATATATATATATATATATATATATATATATATATATATATATATATATATATATATATATATAAAGCTTTGCGGAAGATGAAAGCCGGCAAGGCAGCAGGTTTGGATGGTATTGCAGTGGAATTTATTAAAAAAGGGGGTGACTGTATTGTTGACTGGTTGGTAAGGTTATTTAATGTATGTATGACTCATGGTGAGGTGCCTGAGGATTGGCGGAATGCGTGCATAGTGCCATTGTACAAAGGCAAAGGGGATAAGAGTGAGTGCTCAAATTACAGAGGTATAAGTTTGTTGAGTATTCCTGGTAAATTATATAGGAGGGTATTGATTGAGAGGGTGAAGGCATGTACAGAGCATCAGATTGGGGAAGAGCAGTGTGGTTTCAGAAGTGGTAGAGGATGTGTGGATCAGGTGTTTGCTTTGAAGAATGTATGTGAGAAATACTTAGAAAAGCAAATGGATTTGTATGTAGCATTTATGGATCTGGAGAAGGCATATGATAGAGTTGATAGAGATGCTCTGTGGAAGGTATTAAGAATATATGGTGTGGGAGGAAAGTTGTTAGAAGCAGTGAAAAGTTTTTATCGAGGATGTAAGGCATGTGTTCGTGTAGGAAGAGAGGAAAGTGATTGGTTCTCAGTGAATGTAGGTTTGCGGTAGGGGTGTGTGATGTCTCCATGGTTGTTTAATTTGTTTATGGATGGGGTTGTTAGGGAG
>NC_092225.1:103151212-103163712 GCF_036320965.1 Panulirus ornatus | reverse complement strand
CCCCTTCCCGCTCTGTTGAAGGGCCCCTACCAGCTCTGCTGGAGGGCCCCTTCCCGCTTTGTTGGAGGGCCCCTTCCCGCTCTGTTGGAGGGCCGCTACCCGCTTTGTTCGAGGTCCACTTCCTGCTCTGCTGGAGGGCCCCTTCCCGCTCTGCTGGAGGGCTCCTCCCCCCTCTGTTGGAGGGCCCCTTCCCGCTCTGTTGGAGGGCCCCTTCCCGCTCTGTTGGAGGGCCCCTTCCCGCTCTGTTGGAGGGCCCCTACCCGCTCTGCTAGAGTTCCCCTTACTGCTCTGTTGAAGGGTCGGTGTCTGATCTCTCTAGCGGCTAATCCTTCCTCTGCTTGTGGGCCCTCCCTCCTCTGCTTGTGGACCCTCCCTCCTCCGCTTGTGGACCCTCCCTCCTCTGCTTGTGGACCCTCCCTCCTCTGCTTGTGGACCCTCCCTCCTCTGCTTGTGGACCCTCCCTCCTCTGCTTATGGACCCTCCCTCCTCTGCTTATGGACCCCTTTTGTTTGTGGGTCACTTGTAAATGAGAGTAAACCGGCCACATGAACAATTCCTCGTCTCTCACCACGTCACCAGATGCCACTCTACCTTCACACACGACACCCTTACAGTTCCTGTATTACCCGCTGGAATAAACGCGTTTGTAAATAAACGAGTTTGTAAATAAACGCATACCTGTACTTTCATGTACTATTTACCAGGGTTTCTTTTTCTTCCTAGTAAAAGGTGATTTACACATTGCTCATAGGAGACATTACATTTTCTAACTACTTCCTTCTGTTCATCTTTACATTTTTCGACTTGCAACCTTAATTATCTGCCTATTAAGATATCTAAATGTATGAACATTTAGATATCTATTGATCTATTTATCTTTTCACACACAAATATATATATATATATATATATATATATATATATATATATATATATATATATATATATATATATATATATTATCCCTGGGGATAGGGGATTAAGAATACTTCCCACGTATTCCCTGCGTGTCGTAGAAGGCGACTAAAAGGGGAGGGAGCGGGGGGCTGGAAATCCTCCCCTCTCAATTTTTTTAATTTTCCAAAAGAAGGAACAGAGAAGAGGGTCAGGTGAGGATATTCCACAAAGGCCCAGTCCTCTGTTCTTAACGCTACCTCGCTAACGCAGGAAATGGCGAATAGTTTGAAAGAAAAGATATATATATATATATATATATATATATATATATATATATATATATATATATATATATATATATATATATACATACACACACACACACAGTCATGCATGCAATCAGTAGCACTCGCGCGCGCGCGCACACACACACACGCATATACATACACACACGCATACACACACACACACACACACACACACACACACACACGCATACACACACACGCATACACACACACACACACGCATACACACGCATACACGCATACACACACATACACACATACATACACACACATACACACACACACATATACACACACACATGCACACACACACACACACACACACCATTTACACACACACACACACACTCGCATACACACACACACACACACACACACACACACACACACACACACACACAGACATACACACATACATACACGCAAACACACACACATACACACATACATACACGCAAACACACACAAACACGCATGTATACACGCAAACACACAAACACGCATGTATACACGCAAACACACACACACCAAACACACACCAAACACACACACACACACACACACAGACACACACACACACACACACACACACACACACACACACACACACACACACACACACTGTGCACTTGAAGAAGCACATAGCCATAATAGAGATAGTCCAGAGAAGAGAAACAAAGATGTTACCACATTTAAGAAGGCTGAGTTACAAGGAAAGGTTGAAGGTTTTGTGCAGTTGTCCACCAGAGAGACGAGCGTGATGGGTGACCTGCTCACAAACATTATGTTTCTAAACCAGTTTGTTTAAGTCAACAGCGAACAGTTCTTTGAAAGGTGTAAGGACAGAATACTCAGTGGCCATAACATTGAATCAGACACGAATCTTGTTAGAAAAGATATCAAAAGTACATTTATATCATATAATAGATTTAGATGATTAGAATATAGTGAATGATGGAACTGTGAATTTGGACAGTTTACAAAGGCCAGAAAGTTGTACGATAGTAGAGATGCTTTAACAAATGAGAACCCACATATATAGAACTCCTTCCCAGTGTAGTAAAAACAAGTGAATGATTGATAATTACATACAAACATTGACACAATAAACAATGCAAATACAAACAGGCACACACACAAACACGCATATGATCACATACAAGCAAACAAACTAAAACAAATAGATCATTTAGATATTAGAAAATATCGTAATTAACGATTCACAACCTTTCAGTCTTCACTCCACTTCCCCGGAGAAGACAGCCACTAATTAGCTCACTGAGTAATTGCTAAGACTAATGACTAAAGAAGTCATTAGTTCTCTCGGATACCTAACAGCCTAGTCATGTCATCCAGTGTCACATGTTGACACCAGTGTAAACATTCGAGAACTCATAAAGGTACAGGACCTCTGGATCTGTGTCGCCACTTTCGCCTCACAAGTTGAGTAAATGATTTAAGAAACTTATAATCACAATTTCCCGCGTTAGCGAGGTAGCGTCAGGAACAGACGGAGAAAAAGGCCACATTCGTTCACACTCAGTCTCTAGCTGTCATGTGTGTAATGCACCCGAAACCACAGCTCCCTTTCCACATCCAGGCCCCACAAAACTTTTCATGGTTTACCCCAGACGCTGCACATGACCTGGTTCAATCCATTGACAGCACGTCGACCCCGGTATACCACATCGTTTTTATTCATTATATTAGTGGAAACATTTCACCTTCCTGCATGTTAAGGCCCCGAACACTCAAAATTTGTTTCATATATATATATATATATTTATATATATATATATATATATATATATATATATATATATATATATATATATATATATATGTTGAATGTGTTTGATGATAGAGTGGCAGATATAGGGTGTTTTGGTCGAGGTGGTGTGCAAAGTGAGAGGGTTAGGGAAAATGATTTGGTAAACAGAGGAGAGGTAGTGAAAGCTTTGCGGAAGATGAAAGCCGGCAAGGCAGCAGGTTTGGATGGTATTGCAGTGGAATTTTTTTAAAAAAGGGGGTGACTGTATTGTTGACTGGTTGGTAAGGTTATTTAATGTATGTATGACTCATGGTGAGGTGCCTGAGGATTGGCGGAATGCGTGCATAGTGCCATTGTACAAAGGCAAAGGGGATAAGAGTGAGTGCTCAAATTACAGAGGTATAAGTTTGTTGAGTATTCCTGGTAAATTATATGGGAGGGTATTGATTGAGAGGGTGAAGGCATGTACAGAGCATCAGATTGGGGAAGAGCAGTGTGGTTTCAGAAGTGGTAGAGGATGTGTGGATCAGGTGTTTGCTTTGAAGAATGTATGTGAGAAATACTTAGAAAAGCAAATGGATTTGTATTTAGCATTTATGGATCTGGAGAAGGCATATGATAGAGTTGATAGAGATGCTCTGTGGAAGGTATTAAGAATATATGGTGTGGGAGGAAAGTTGTTAGAAGCAGTGAAAAGTTTTTATCGAGGATGTAAGGCATGTGTACGTGTAGGAAGAGAGGAAAGTGATTGGTTCTCAGTGAATGTAGGTTTGCGGCAGGGGTGTGTGATGTCTCCATGGTTGTTTAATTTGTTTATGGATGGGGTTGTTAGGGAGGTAAATGCAAGAGTTTTGGAAAGAGGGGCAAGTATGAAGTCTGTTGGGGATGAGAGAGCTTGGGAAGTGAGTCAGTTGTTGTTCGCTGATGATACAGCGCTGGTGGCTGATTCATGTGAGAAACTGCAGAAGCTGGTGACTGAGTTTGGTAAAGTGTGTGGAAGAAGAAAGTTAAGAGTAAATGTGAATAAGAGCAAGGTTATTAGGTACAGTAGGGTTGAGGGTCAAGTCAATTGGGAGGTGAGTTTGAATGGAGAAAAACTGGAGGAAGTGAAGTGTTTTAGATATCTGGGAGTGGATCTGTCAGCGGATGGAACCATGGAAGCGGAAGTGGATCATAGGGTGGGGGAGGGGGCGAAAATTCTGGGGGCCTTGAAGAATGTGTGAAAGTCGAGAACATTATCTCGGAAAGCAAAAATGGGTATGTTTGAAGGAATAGTGGTTCCAACAATGTTGTATGGTTGCGAGGCGTGGGCTATGGATAGAGTTGTGCGCAGGAGGATGGATGTGCTGGAAATGAGATGTTTGAGGACAATGTGTGGTGTGAGGTGGTTTGATCGAGTAAGTAACGTAAGGGTAAGAGAGATGTGTGGAAATAAAAAGAGCGTGGTTGAGAGAGCAGAAGAGGGTGTTTTGAAATGGTTTGGGCACATGGAGAGAATGAGTGAGGAAAGATTGACCAAGAGGATATATGTGTCGGAGGTGGAGGGAACGAGGAGAAGAGGGAGACCAAATTGGAGGTGGAAAGATGGAGTGAAAAAGATTTTGTGTGATCGGGGCCTGAACATGCAGGAGGGTGAAAGGAGGGCAAGGAATAGAGTGAATTGGAGCGATGTGGTATACCGGGGTTGACGTGCTGTCAGTGGATTGAATCAAGGCATGTGAAGCGTCTGGGGTAAACCATGGAAAGCTGTGTAGGTATGTATATTTGCGTATGTGGACGTATGTATATACATGTGTATGGGGGGGGGGGGGTTGGGCCATTTCTTTCGTCTGTTTCCTTGCGCTACCTCGCAAACGCGGGAGACAGCGACAAAGTATAAAAAAAAAAAAAAAAAAAATATATATATTTATATAATATGTATATATGTGTGTGTGTGTGTGTGTGTTAAGTATCCACCTGAGGGTACAGTGTGACCTCATTAAGAATTCATTCAGAAAATCAACAAAAGGTTTTCCCAGAAGTGCTCAGCCCCACCACCGCCCACCTTCCCGGCAGACACAACAAGAGACTCAAGTGTCTTTTCCTGTTAGTTCACAACACTTGTACCTAGCCTGGAGGTGGCTCACTGCCACGCTGGCACCCCTCACTTCTCCACCTGGGAGGGACACACTCCACCTGCTCCACCATTGTCTTGCTGGTATATATACATTATGTATATATCACATGATACCCTCCAACTGCAAAAATTCGAACCTGACCTTCGGTTTGGTATATTTATAATTAATTGTCTCTCCATCTTTCTCCGCTACAAGCTTAAGATGATAACTTTCTAATCACACTGAGCTATGATTGGGTCTATGAAAACGACACCAGCCAAAGGATTAGCAAATAAATGAACATTTGTAAATTCTTTTAACCATTGTACAATATTGCTCGCTCTCTCTGTAGCTAATGGTCAATACACCTCAATCTTCGTAACCACAGTGCAATATTCCTCACTCTCTCTCTGTAGCTAATGGTCAATACACCTCTCCCTTCGTAACCACAGTGCAATATTCCTCACTCTGTAGCTAATGGTCAATACACCTCAACCTTCGTAACCACAGTGCAATATTCCTCACTCTCTCTGTAGCTAATGGTCAATACACCTCAACCTTCGTAACCACAGTACAATATTCCTCACTCTCTCTCTGTAGCTAATGGTCAATACACCTCAACCTAACCTAACCACAGTGCAATATTCCTCCCTCTCTCTCTGTAGCTAATGGTCAATACACCTCAACCTTCGTAACCACTGTATAGTATTCCTGAACCTCTGTCACAATTGTGGCACCAGCAACCTCATTTCTGAGGTGTGCCACAGCCTCACACCCTCATCACAAAAGAGGTTTAATCTCATCCTCACCTCATCACACTAGATCCCCTACTTCCTCATGACTTACACTTCACCTTACCTCATTCTTGCAGATGTCCCACTCACTCACACTATCTACACTTACACTTCACCTTACCTCATTCTTGCAGATGTCCCTCCCACTCACACTATCTACACTCCTCACCCTAATCTTCCTCACCGTGGACATATTGCTCTTGTACCATTTCCTTCTCTCCCTCCTAATAATACATCTATTTACCCACCCTTTTACCTATCTATCATGAGCCAGTTCCTCATCTTCCTCCAGACTCCCTCACAAATATACTACACTCATCCCTTTCAAAAGTTTGTGAGGTGAAAGATAAAAAATTGATTAATTCAAAATCAAAATTCTGAGAAGCCTTATGGAAATATACTTCTCAGGAAAATCCTGCTTGAACTGAGGCTTCCGGAAACCCGCCTGTTTCACCGAGTCTAGTAACAGATCATCCAATCAGAAAACAGTTTATCCAACTCCTAAGTTTAGGAAGTGGAGAAGAGGAGGACAGAAGGACACAGGGGAAGAGACCAGACAATATGCTCTCCAACTTTTAGTATATAAATGTCAATGATTTTCTTTTTTTCTTCAACAGATGCGAGAATATTTGATGAAGAAAATCTTTCATGGTGGAGAGAATATTTGATGGTAGAGAGAATATTTAATGATGGAGAGAATATTTGATGTTGGAGAGAATATTTGATGGCAATATGTGTATTTTTTCTTAATTCTTTAAAGAGATAATTGAGATTTCTATTTCATTCAGTGTTTTATATTGGAAATGTTAGCGAGATGACGTTTTTCTCCTCAGTGGTTCTGAGATGTGGTTGCAAGCTGATATCTTTAGTCATGATAAGATATGGCGGAGAACTGATATCTTAATTTTAGTTCGTCACTGTTGACGTCATCAAACGGGTTTAAAAAACCTAAAGGTTGCGATCAAGTCATGATCTGCGCTTCTCTCTACCGTGATGGACGAGTTCATCATGACCTGTAACCTCCTACTGTACCAGGACCCTCCTCGTTTTGTTACCATTTTTGTTGTATTCCTCCAGACCTTCTCTATTTGCTCTTCGTCCTTTTTTATTTAGTAGGGTGACCACACTTGAAAATTGTATTTCGTTCAGGTTTGATATACAACGCGGAAAGTTTGTTGACTATTTCCTTATTGATGTATGTAAACACGATTCTAGTTCTTGTTGTTAACACAGAGTTTGTCTCTTCAAGGTTAGGTGTTGACGACAGGTATGACACTGTGGTCATCTTGGAATCCCTTTCACATATGATCTTCGAAGTTGATTTCCCGCTACGTAGTAGTATTAAAGAGTCCTTCTTTCACTGTGAGTCATCTTCGTTACGTAGCATTAACTGATATGAATCTTATCAACATTGTATCAGATCAACGTTACACACTTTTGTCAAGGTTCCCTTGTAAGGTGAAGCAATCCCTCAAGCTTTCCACTTCCCCACTGACCTCTGCATCATCAGCAAAATGATTCTGGTAAGAGTCCAATCCTTCTAGCATGGTATAGATCAAGAAGAGAAATGGTCCTAAGACTGAAACCCTGTGGCACTCTGCTGTTGACCCAACCCACATCGAGCAGGTTCCTCTGACATGCGTCCTATATTCCCATCCACCACATCCAGAAGGTTCTTGTATTCCCATCCACAAAGATGATTTTCTTCTCTCCATCGAAGGAGTCTCGCCTTTTTTTCATGCCTGACGATTCAGCCTTTTTACCAACCTTCTGTGTAGCACGGCTTTTTTCATTCTGGCGGGCCAGGTTCACACAGTCCACCTTTCCTTACACCCGTGCTGCCTCTCCTTCAGGTACTTTCATTTTGCAGTGAGTCAATCATTTACTTTCTGATTATCTTTTCCTGCATCTTATAGTCTACAGTCGTCAAAGAACACGATCTGTAGTTCAGCCCATGTTCTTGGTTTTCTTAATGACAAGAATGAGTTTGCCATCTTCCGCAGTGACCTTGGCACATTCCCCTCCTTCAGCAACATCATGACCAGCATTTCAAGAGGTGTGGCAGGTGTATGTGCCACACCTTCAGCACACATGGAGGAGTTTCTTCTGAACCATGAGTCTTATGTGGGTCAGCGCACTTGATCACTCTGTTTATGTTTCTCTAGATATTTCACTTGTGTCCAAGATCTCTTTCGCTTCTCATCACACTCGTGTTTACATCATAGCGTCTTCCACTGTGAAAACACTTTTGAACTTGTTTTTCAGCTCCTTCCACATCCTCTTCGACTCTCTCTTGTGGTTCCTTCAGTCTGGTTACTTGTTCTTCACTGAATATTTCCCGCCTGATGAATGTATGGAAAAGTTTTGGAGTATCACCTTCTTTGTCCACAATATTCTTTTAAGTTTCCAACTTCCTCTTCCTACCGTCTCTGTTCTTATTCTTATTATTTCTTATCAAAAATGTTTGCTGGTTGGAGCGCTGCCTATATGCCTTCACGTCAGTAGTCTTAACTTTCGCATTGTGACGTCTCAGACTGAACCACACACACCTCCTTTTTAACTTTCCCTTCATATTCAAAGCTTAAATTACCAGTGTTCCAACTCCGTCATTGTAAACTTCATAAACCCTCCGGCAACGCTGACCAGCATCATGTCTACTGAACTCCTGTTCCCAGTTGATATTCCCTGAGAAATTATTGAATTTTGTGTCGTTGCCACAGTGATGTATCGTCTGCGATCTTGACTACTTCTCTGTTCCTTTCATGTCTTCATGCAACACGTAAGCAAAATCAAGCTTTTATTGACCACTCTTTCCGATGGCGTATTACCAATCATGTTCTCTGTTTCCATTCTACGATGAGTGATCATTAGATCTAGTAACGATTGTACAACCGTCCCTGTAATTCTGACATACTTACAGACATGCAAATCATACAAATTCCCTGTATACACTGTGTGAACTTGTACCTCCATTATTCGCCACCTCCAGAAGAAGCTAATTTCTCATAGTCTGTCCACTAATGATTCAAACCTGTCACTGAAACTTGACCATGTCTTGACAAGTGTATGTTTTACTCCCTCACTCATCATCCTGATTGTTCCTTCATTGATGTCTTTATTCAAATCTGTTCTAGTTCGTATATATCTTTCTAGAATCTAGTATTATGCTAATACCACTATTGCCTTTCTAGGATCTAGTATTATGCTAATACCACTATTGCCTTTCTTCCTGAAGCTATTCTTTTCATTATGCATCGTTGGAATAGGTCATCTAGCATTATATACGAGAACTATAAGGCTCTTGCTTATTAAGAGGGCTATTCCTTCTCTCCCTCATCCTACTCTGTCTTGCATAAATCACAGTTGTGCTTGTGAGCATTGTGTGAGTCACTTAGGGAATGATGAACACCCTCTGACCCAGTGAGGGTGTTATGAGCACTGTGGAGTTATTCATGGCGCTATATGAGTCACTGGTGGTTCCATTAGCGCAGTGTGAGTCACTGGTGGTGTTGTGAGCGCACTGTGAGTCACTGGTGGTGCTGTGAGTATAGTGTGAGTTACTGGTGAGTCATTTGTGGTGTTATGAGACCCATGTAAGTCCATGATGGCGCTATGAAAACCATGTGAGCCATGGGTGAATTTATGAGTTCTGTTTGAGTCACTGGGTATAGAGATGGGAGGACAATTTGAAAAAAATGTATTGCTCTCAGGACTTTGTGAGCTGATACTAAACACTCTAAGATCACTGGAGGTGTTGTAAGTGCCATGTGAGCGGCTTGTGAGCGGCTGCAAGTAATTTCACTAATGCTGTAAACATTATCTGGAATTATAAGCACACTGTAGCCGTCTTGTGAACATGCTTTGAGCACCCACTTCCATTCTGAGTCCTGTATGAGCCACAGATGGTGTTGTGAGTTGTGTTCAGTTACCAAAATGCTATAAGCAAGGTATTCCCTCCTCCCCCAAAGTTGTATTATGAGCACATTTTAAGGAAGCATTCGATGGTGAAATCACTTTATGAGCCAATACAGCCATTGTGAGCACTCTGGAGGACAGAGGGGAGGGGGAAAGTGCCTTTTAAAATTCCCTGATAAATGGCAGGAGTGGGGCAGGCTGGGGGGGGGAGGCCCTTTATTAAAAGGCAATGATTAATGGCTTGATTCAGAGCAGAGACGTATGATGGTTCAGGTATGGGAGAAAACAACATGACGTCAATACAGCAGAGAGAGCAAGCTGTGGCTTGACATTACGGTACTGGATGTAATGAAAGAGAGAGAGAGAGAGAGAGAGAGAGAGAGAGAGAGAGAGAGAGAGAGAGAGAGAGAGAGAGAGAGAGAACATTTCCATATAACTGATGCGTTTTTTCCTAGTTTTAACATAAGTCTAGATGGAATGTCATATATATATATATATATATATATATATATATATATATATATATATATATATATATATATATGTATCTTAATAACCATCCAGCCTGGTTCGTGGTTCTTAATTTACCAAAGGATAAAAAAACGACCGAGACTTTCCAATATTCTTGGCGGCTATATTGACCATCAATGTTTCATCTTATCTTTATCATTATAGCTAGTAACCTATCTATACAGGAGGGCTGGGGGCGATAAGGCTTCTGCTCTTTTATATCTTGTCCCAATAAGCTGTGAGAGTTGACTGTATATCATCATTTGTATTTTATTATACTTTGTCGCTGTCTCCGGCGTTAGCGAGATAGCGCAAGGAAACAGACGAGAAAATGGCCCAACTCACCCACATACACATGTATATACATACACGTCCACACACGCACATATACATATCTATACATTTCAACGTATACATATATATATATATATATATATATATATATATATATATATATATATATATATATATATATATATATGTATATATATATATATATATATATATATATATATATATATATATATATATATATATATATATATATATATATATATACACATACACAGACATACATATATACACATGTACATAATTCATACTTGCTGCCTTTATTCATTCCCATCGCCACCCTGCCACACATGAAATAACAACCCCCTTTCCCCGCATACGCGCGAGGTAGCGCTAGGAAAAGACAACAAAGGCCACATTCGTTCACATTCTGTCTCTAGCTGTCATGCATAATGCACCGAGACCACAGCTCCTTTCCACATCCAGGCCCCACAAAACTTTTCATGGTTTACCCCAGACGCTTCACATGCCCCGGTTCAATCCACTGACAGCACGTCGACCCCTGCATACCACATCGTTCCAATTCACTCTATTCCTTACACACCTTTCACCCTTCTGCATGTTCAGGCCCCGATCACTCAAAATGCTTTTCACTCCGTCTTTCCACCTCCAATTTGGTCTCCCACTTCTCCTCGTTCCCTCCACCTCCGACACATATATTCTCTTGGTCAGTCTTTCCTCACTCATTCTCTCCATGTGACCAAACTATTTCAAAACACCCTCTTCTGCTCTCTCAACCACACTCTCTTTATTACCAGACATCTCTCTTACCCTTACGTTACTCACTCGATCAAACCACCTCACACCACACATTGTCCTCAAACATCTCATTTCCAGCACATCCATCCTCCTGCGCACAACTCTATCCATAGCCCACGCCTCGCAACCATACAACATTGTTGGAACCACTATTCCTTCAAACATACCCATTTTTGCTTTCCGAGATAATGTTCTCGACTTCCACACATTCTTCAAGGCCCCCAGAATTTTCGCCCCCTCCCCCACCCTATGATCCACTTCCGCTTCCATGGTTCCATCCGCTGCCAGATCCACTCCCAGATACCTAAAACACTTCACTTCCTCCAGTTTTTCTCCATTCAAACTTACCTCCCAATTGACTTGACCCTCAACCCTACTGTACCTAATAACCTTGCTCTTATTCACATTTACTCTTAACTTTCTTCTTCCACACACTTTACCAAACTCAGTCACCAGCTTCTGCAGTTTCACACATGAATCAGCCACCAGCGCTGTGTCATCAGCGAACAACAACTGACTCACTTCCCAAGCTCTCTCATCCCCAACAGACTTCATACTTGCCCCTCTTTCCAAAACTCTTGCATTTACCTCCCTAACAACCCCATCCATAAACAAATTAAACAACCATGGAGACATCACACACCCCTGCCGCAAACCTACATTCACTGAGAACCAATCACTTTCCTCTCTTCCTACACGTACACATGCCTTACATCCTCGATAAAAACTTTTCACTGCTTCTAACAACTTGCCTCCCACACCATATATTCTTAATACCTTCCACAGAGCATCTCTATCAACTCTATCATATGCCTTCTCCAGATCCATAAATGCTACATACAAATCCATTTGCTTTTCTAAGTATTTCTCACATACATTCTTCAAAGCAAACACCTGATCCACACATCCTCTACCACTTCTGAAACCACACTGCTCTTCCCCAATCTGATGCTCTGTACATGCCTTCACCCTCTCAATTAATATATATATATATATATATATATATATATATATATATATATATATATATATATGGGCCTCTGGGGAGGCGTCCTCATCCGGCCCCCTTTTCTGTTCCTTCCTTTGGGAAAAAAAATAA
>NC_092225.1:103083712-103146212 GCF_036320965.1 Panulirus ornatus | reverse complement strand
CCTTATCTAAGTCTTACATAATGTATACAACCCTTATCTAAGTCTTACATAATGTATACAACCCTAATCTAAGTCTTATGTAATGTATACAACCCTTATCTAAGTCTTATGTAATGTATACAACCCTTATCTAAGTCTTATATAATGTATACAACCCTTATCTAAGTCTTATGTGATGTATACAACCCTTATCTAAGTCTTATGTATACAACCCTTAATTATTACAATATACATTAATGTAGCTGTATGACAATCATTTTGTTATTTTTTTCCATACTTAAACGCCGTATCCTGCGTGTCTGAGGTAGCGTCTAGAAAAGACGAAGAAATGTCACATCCACACATGCATGACCTGTCAAGTACAATGCACCGAAACCACAGCTCCCTAACCACAACCATTGACCACCAAACCACCATTAAGTCATCTTAAACTAATCTTTTATTTGACCACAAATGAGTTCAGTATTCTGCGTATGACAGCGAGTGAGTGTCTGTTTAATCCTGACGCCATAGTGTATAGCCAGTTAACCTACTGGAACCTAAAAGAATAATCATATTTACACGAGCCCACCCCCCCCCCCATTTTCTATGGTTAGTCATACGAAGGCAGTGTGAACCTTAGGGTTTACGTACATAAGGCTGTTGTAGCAATGGGTAGATGCCGGCGACGTGCTCCTTCCTGCGCTTGCTGGGGAGAAAGAGAATGTGGCACATTAACAGTTAAGTCTCTCAACCCGTTTTCTAATTCTTTTCGATATCAAATGTATATCTTTTTTGTGCATTGTTGGTAGATTTTTTTTTTGGGGGGGAACTGTCTTTGTAAAATCTATTTTCATACAATATCACAAAATGCTTTTAAATCCACTTACCTGTGCCAAATAATCCGGGAAAATCTGTAGCGAAAGAAAGAAAGTGATATATATATATATATATATATATATATATATATATATATATATATATATATATATATATATATATATATATTCAGCAATACCATTTGATGAGTCTTTGTATTATTTAGCTAATTTCTATATAATACACATCAGTATCTGTATAATTATAAGTTATCATTTCATTAATAATAATTATTGATATATATCATCATCAATTACGTAATCAAGTTATCGTTTATCTTTAACGCTAATCGTATCCGTTCCATAACTCGCACACCTGGAATTAATCAAATAAAATTCTAATAATGTACCTTTGAGCACGACGGTACGACCCTTGAGCACGACGATATGACCTTTGAGCACGACGGTACGACCCTTGAGCACGACGATATGACCTTTGAGCACGACGGTACGACCCTTGAGCACGACGATATGACCTTTGAGCACGACGGTACGACCCTTGAGCCCAGCAGTCGTACCATCGTGCTGAAGGGTCGTACCGTCGTGTTCAACGCTCCTACCTCTGTGTTCAAGGGTCATATCATCTTGCTTAAAGCATTAAACGAAATATATCTATCCCAGTCAACTTAGTAAAGCAAACTTCAAGAAAGCTCTAAAATCTGTCAAGATATCTTTATTATAATGTCAAGATATCTTTATTATAATGTCAAGATATCTTTATTATAATGTCAAGATATCTTTATTATAATGTCAAGATATCTTTATTATACTGTCAAGATATCTTTATTATAATGTCAAGATATCTTTATTATAATGTCAAGATATCTTTATTATAATGTCAAGATATCTTTATTCTAATGTCAAGATATCTTTATTCTAATGTCAAGATATCTTTATTATAATGTCAAGATATCTTTATTATAATGTCAAGATATCTTTATTATAATGTCAAGATATCTTTATTATAATGTCAAGATATCTTTATTATAATGTCAAGATATCTTTATTCTAATGTCAAAAGAAAAATCTTTATCTATAGTCCACCAACAGTGGCCACATATGACCCAGCAGAACCAATATGGCCATTAAACAGTACTTGTTACATATGGTGATCACACTTAATACCTCATAACAACTCATACGCCTAGATGCATAGCACTATCTACACACACACACACACACACACACACACACACACACACTAAAAAGAAAACTTCCCTAAAATTTTTAGTAATTTTTAAAGAGTCTTGTATTTAAAGGCACAATACATTTTAGGAATCAATCACCATCTCAAACGCCTGGTCTGTTTACCTCAGAGCAACAACGTCTTATACACCTATGTCACTAAGGGTGAGGGGCGTATACACTTACCGAAGAAACTGTCACTAGTGGTAGGCACGTTATGGGTCGAATTGGACCACCGTCGGGGTGTTTCCCCAGCCCTGGGAGTCGTGGCCTGTGTGGTGGTCGTAGTGGTCGTGGTGGTCGTGATGATTGGCAAGTCTGTACGAGAGGGAGAGAGTGGGAAAAAAGATTAATGCCACTCACCGTTTTCTATACACGGGTGATAGAAAATGAGGAAGCTGACTGACCGTTTTCTATACACGGGTGATAGAAAATGATGAAGCTGACTGACCGTTTTCTATACACGGGTGATAGAAAATGATGAAGCTGACTGACCGTTTTCTATACATGTATGTACTGATGAAAGAATATGATGAAGTGGAAAGTGGTGTTTGTTTTACGTATATATCTATTTTCTGAGCGTTTCTTGGAGCTTTATAGAAAACGTGGTCTGGTGTGTCTGCAAGTTCAATATGTACAATTGTTATAACGTGTCATGAATACCAGAAGCAGGCCATAACTGTGCTCAATTGATGAGAAAAATTGATTTACTCCTTCTAAATGGTGTATGACTACTAATTTCCAAACTTTGTCTTAGTAATCTTAAAAAAAGAAAATTTTGATATACTTAGCAAAATTGCTAACGAAGGAAATGGTTTGCAAAGACAACAAATACACTTGTTTATTGGATTATATTTTCTAATTTACCGGCGTTCAGATAAATAATTGAAATTAATTATCAATTAGTTTTAATTATGGTTTTATTCTCATATATAATATTCAATATTCTTACTACATGTTTGTGCATAGGTAGAGCAGTGAACCTTCGCTTCATTGAGAAACCCATGTAATTAGCATATGACTATTTAATCTCAATCCTTAATAATGTTATCAGCAGTACTTTAAATAAATGTCATTTATTTTTTGAGGTTAGATTTAGAAACTGTTCTTCACTGATAACGATCGGGTCAATATTATTATTTTTGCTTTGGATGTGAGTGTGTTTATGTACACCAGGCTGGAGATGCACCTGTGGGAGGCCCAGGTACTGAGTCCCTATAATGTTACTTTCCTGTGATGCGTGCCTGTGACGCATGCCTGTGACGCGTGCCTGTGACGCATGCATGCGTCTTGCGTCATAACAAAACACAGAAGACCAGACCTCAGCTCTGCAGTGGTGTTCGGTCCTTTCAATCATTAACAAGGTTCTGTTCTTGATCATATATCGCCTCCCACCTACCGGATACCGGGTCCTCGTAATACCGGGGTCCTGTATACCGGGTTCTCGTATGATGGTTTCTCATGTACCGGGGTCCTGTATACCGGGGTCTCGCATACTGGTCTCTTGTATGCCGTGTTCTCGAAACCGAGTCTTCGTATACCAGGGTCTCGTCTACCCGGGTCTCGTATACCATCGTCTCGTATACTGGCCTCTCGTATACCATATCCTCTTATACCGGGTTCTCGATACCGGGCCCTCTCATACCGGGCCCTCTCATACCGAGCCCTCTCATACCGGGCCCTCTCATACCGGGCCCTCTCATACCGAGCCCTCTCATACCGGGCCCTCTCATACCGGGCCCTCTCATACCGGGCCCTCTCATACCGGGCCCTCTCATACCGGGCCCTCTCATACCGGGCCCTCTCATACCGGGCCCTCTCATACCGAGCCCTCTCATACCGGGCCCTCTCATACCGGGCCCTCTCAAACCGGGCCCTCTCATACCGGGCCCTCTCATACCGGGCCCTCTCACACCGGGCCCCTCCCTCAGGAGTGACCTCTGAGGTCTCTCCTTCATCAGCCACGCCTCCTTCACCAGCATCGTGTTCTCTCCCTCCTCCATCCACGCTAACCCTCCTCTCTCTATCCCCTGTCATCCTGCGTATCATCCATTCTACCTGTGTCCCTCCCGTCCTCACCTGTCCCTCCCGTCCCCGTGTACAGTTACAAGGGAGTCCATTCGCTGGCGTCGTCGTCATCGTCTTCGTAGCGCCTCGTCTGGTCTTCACCCTCCAGTAACTACGCCTGGCGTATTATATCAGCCGGGTAAGACCTTTCCCAGACCCTCCTACGCCCTGTTGTCTCCTTCATCCTACGCCTACACGAGTTCTTACGGGGGCAATAACCACTGGGGATGAACGGCACACAATCTCTGTGACGAGCGGTGTGTTTATTCCCTCCGTCTCAGTACGATACTTTTGGTATTAGGAGACGACGGTGCATTGGGTCGGGTAGGGCCGCAGAGGTACGATAATTGTCACCGGCCGACGATAAGATCGTGCATCAACTCGTTTTTTACTTGTGGCTCGGGAGCTTTAGTGAGATTTTTCCAATATGTCTCTCTGGCGGGTTCAGGGATTTGTTCCTCCCCCTTCCCAGGTGAGGTTTTCTGTCTCTATCCTCATCTCATCTGTGTTTCCCGCTCTGGTGATGTAGCGTCATGGAGGCGAAGAGCAACAGCTTCATCAGAGCACATTCACTCTACAGTTGCTAATGAAAACAGATCGAAATTAGAATCCGTCATCCTAACCCAAGCCCTACAGAATACTCCATGGTTTACCCTGAGCTCTACCTATAGCCCAATGATTGGACGTTGCTCCCCATATACCACATCACTCCAATTCTTTCCTTCCTCCAAGTTCAGATCCCAAGACCTCAAAACCTCCTGCACTCCATCCTGCCATCTGTTCTAAGTAATGAGTGGTGTGATAATGAGCGACAGAAATGCACTAATAAAAGCGTTCATCGCGTATTCAATATGCAAATTGGAATGCATTCGTACTCATAAAATACAGAAAGATTTTACAAGTGAAATAGATGGTGTGGAACACTGAACTACAGCGAGAGGACGAAAGAATTGGAAACTGTACGGTCCAGATAGAAGATGGGAGGAGCAGCTTATGTCATATACGTGACAGTAAATACAAGGAATTACGAATGTTCATCTAAATCTACAAGCATCTCAGTGACATAGATTTAGAGCTATCAAAGTCGAAGTAATTTCTGGGAACATATGGAAAAGACATCGGATGACAATATACCAGTGTCCTGCAGTATACCAGTGTCCTGCAATATACCAGCATCCTGCAGTATACCAGTGTCCTGCAATATACCAGCATCCTGCAGTATACCAGTGCCCTGTAATATAACAGTGTCCTGCAATATACCAGTGTCCTGCAATATACCAGCATCCTGCAATATACCAGCATCCTGCAGTATACCAGTGTCCTGCAATATACCAGTGTCCTGCAATATACCAGTGTCCTGCAATATACCAGCATCCTGCAATATACCAGCATCCTGCAATATACCAGTGTCCTGCAATATACCAGCATCCTGCAGTATACCAGTGTCCTGCAATATACCAGTGTCCTGCAATATACCAGTGTCCTGCAATATACCAGCATCCTGCAATATACCAGCATCCTGCAGTATACCAGTGTCCTGCAATATACCAGTGGCCTGCAATATACCAGTGCCCTTCAGTATATCAGTATCCTGCAGAAAAAAAACTTGATGTAGTATGTCAGGAGAGATAAGAAACATACAGAGTGGCTACAGAAGATTAAACTCATGTCTGAGACATATCCTTGATAAACCTTGATGACGTAGAGAGAGCAGCCACAGACATGAACAGCATAACTGAACCAGCAAGACATGCGGTAAGCGCCACGCAAAAGATCGTCGACATAAAAAGATTTTTGTCCACCTCTCCTCACTCATCCTCTCTAGATGTTCGAATCATTTCGTCACACCCAGGTGGCCGACCCTCTGCGTCAGACGCGGCTCACAGACATGCCTCACACAGATCATCTCTCGCCTCATGCCATGTATTATCCTCAGGTATTTCTGAAGGACTATGATGAGCAGTTTCTTGTTGACATTGACCCACGTGAATCGTGTCGTTAAGACTTTAGATCACGTGACACAAACAGCCAATCAGACTACCGACCGGCGTTTCCCCACACCAGCATCGTCCACGTCCAACACAGGAGAAGACTGTGTCCAAAGTGGTTCTGTCCTACGATTCCTGGTTTCGTCTGTGCCCCAGACTCCAGGCCTGAGACCTGAACATATAATCAGGGTGATCATCTTCCTTCCCTCACAGTATCATCCACGTACTTCATTAGCCTCCCTCACCTTCCCTTAAATCCCAACACCCACCAAAAGGTTCACTAAATCCCTCTCTTTCCATCCCTCACGACGCATTCAACACCCACCCAGCCTCCCTCATACCTTCACTGGTTGTGATGACCAGAGCATCTTGTCAACATAATACACCACTCCAGTATAATCACAACAAACTCTCATCAATGAAACATCAATTGTTCATCCCAATTACTGATTCTGAATTATCTATCATTTCATATTGATTATTACGTCACGTACCATGAGCTTCGCCTCTGCTCATACTACAAACTGCTCGATGCTCTTCAACCTACCTCTTCTTCTTCTTCTTCCTCCTCCTCCTCCTCCTCCTCCTCCTCCTCTTCGTCCTCCTCCTCCTCCTCCTCCTCCTCGTCCTCCTCCTCCTGCTTCTCCTCCTCCTCCTCCTCCTCTTCGTCCTCCTCCTCCTCCTCCTCCTCTTGAGGTAAACATTTAACCCCCCTGCCCTCCTCCCCCGTCTTAACGAGGCATTTAATAAACACATTAAGAACATCTCACTCCTTCCATCAGACACATAATAGCACTATTAAAAAGACAATAAACAGTCACATTAACTCGATCCTTAATAACTACATTAACTACAGCAAATAGATAGTGGCCTAAACCCGGCCCACTTTACCTACCACTTGAAGTAACTTGTGACCGGGTCCACTTACACACTTATTTGAACACTTAGAAGCCTCCACCTAGTGAGGTGGACCACTGGGTTGGATTTGAAGGTGTTCATTTCATATGTTTATATAAACATCCTGTTTGTCCTGTGTAGAGATTACTGCTTATGTTTCTTCCTTCCATATTTGTGCTGTATCTAAAACCCAAACCTTTCTGAAGAACACTTCCCGTGCTATCCCATCTTCACCAAGCCTCATATATATATATATATATATATATATATATATATATATATATATATATATATATATATATGTATATATGTGTATATATGTATGTATACGTTGAGATGTATAGGTATGTATATGTGGTGTGTGTGGACGTGTATGTATATACATGTGTATGTGGGTGGGTTGGGCCATTTCTTTCGTCTGTTTCCTTGCACTACCTCGCTAGCGCGGGAGACGGCGACAGGGCAAAATGAATGAATAGATGAATATATATAGGGGAGAAAGAATACTTCCCACGTATTCCCTGCATGTCGTAGAAGGCGACTAAAAGGGAAGGGAGCGGGGAGCTGGAAATCCTCCCCTCTCATTTTTTTTTAAATTTTCCAAAAGAAGGAACAGAGAAGGGGGCCATATGAGGATATTCCCTCAAAGGCCCAGTCCTCTCTTCTTAACGCTACCTCGCTAAAGCGGGAAATGGCGAATAGTATGAAAAAAAAAAAAAAAAATATATATATATATATATATATATATATATATATATATATATATATATATATATATATATATATATATTCCTACGAGTCCACGGGGAAAATGGACTCGTAGGAATATCTTGATCACGCGCAAAATTGTGATCCTTTCCAATATGTATATATATATATATATATATATATATATATATATATATATATATATATATATATATATATATATATATATATATATATATATCACTTCATGTTGGATTCTCAAGTCATAGACAAAAGTCCATCCATATCAAGGCCAGGCCTTAATTGAGATACGGAGAGAATCATGAAAAGGAAAGAGAAGAGACAAGGGAAAGTATTTATGAATTTTATAGGAAGTAAAAACCTGTATTTTAAAATTTTCCAGATCATAGTTATTGGGGAAGACATGAGAAGGTAAAGAGTTCCAAAGCTTAGAGGTGTAGGGAAGGAAACAGGTGTCAAAAAGGCCCACCCTTGAGTTGCCGATGGCCACACAATAATCATATGACGTAGCAGCTTGCCGAGTATTGTGTGGTCTAGCTAGTGGTGGGGCACACAAGCAGCCAGCTCTCGGGAGCAAAAACTAAAGTAATACCTATAGAAGAGGTAAAGTGAACCAACACTGCGGCGTAGGGCAAGGGGGTCAAGTTTGAAAGTTAGCCTGGGACAGTTTATAGAGTGGACAGCTTTCGACTCAGCTCTGTCAAGGAAGGATACAGAGCTAGAACCACCCCAGATGTGAGAGCAGTACTCCACACAAGGACGGAGCAATCCCTTGTATAAACGGAGCAACTGCTCAGAGGAAAGGAAATTTTAACATGTAAACATGACGCCCAGTTTCTTAGAGGCAGACTTAGCTATTTCTGTAATGTGGGGTTTCCAAGAAAGAGTGGAAGTTACAGTAATACCAAGTATGTTCATTGAGTCAAGAGGTAGAATTACAGAACCGTCAAAGGAAAGAGGAAAATTGTGAGAATTTTTTGATAGAGAGATGGGCAGAAACTGGATCTTGATGGCAAAAAATGTAACTGAATTTCGTCTACCCTACTGAGTTATTCTGTCCAAGTCTGAATTTTTGAGGAAACTGTGTCGAGACGAATTGCAGATCGAGTGAGAGAAGGAGCAAATTTGAAGGACGTGGAGGAATATAGTGTTGAGTCGTTAGTGTACGTGTGTTCTTGGTTATTTGTGGAGGAAAACCGTTGATGAAAAGGAAAGAAAATGTAGGAGACAAGACAGAAGTCTGGGGTACACCGCTGTTGATGGAGAAGGAAGGAGGTGGAGGGAGGGGAGAGTTGATCCATCCATCAACAATTAAACAATTACGGAGATAGATCGGCCAGAGAGGAAGCTAGATATGAGGGAGGAAAGCCAGGGAGAGTAACCAAAATAGGGAAGCTGAGAAATGAGACCCCCCAATGCCACACTTTGTCAAAAAACTTTGGATATATCAGTGCAACCACGTAGGATTCTCCCAAAATCTTTCATAGATGATGACCCTGTATGATTAAGAAAGGAAAGAATACCTGAATATATCATATTTTGTCTCGGTTATTCACACTTTCCTGATGTAGGCTAATACTTAACATAATACATGCCTACATTACTGCAGCCCACATACATCTAACCAGTACTGTTCACACAAAGTATACACAGTGCGTGTTGAAAACTGCGAGACAGACGCATCTCTTACTAACACAATGAAAGAAAAAAGATTATGATAGTAAGGCATCTAGTGACCTTCAATTGTTATGACGTACCCCCCTGCTCTGTTATGACTTACCTCCCTGCTCTGTTATGGTGTACTTACATGCTCTCTTATGACGTACTTCCCTGCTCTGTTATACCGTACCTCCCTGCTCTGTTATGACTTACCTCCCTGCTCTGTTATGACGTACCTCCCTGCTCTATTATGACTTACCTCCCTGCTCTGTTATGACATACCTCCCTGCTCTGTTATGGTATAGTACGTAAGAAGGTAAGGATAGGGGCTTAGAGCGAAGGATAATGACTGGGTAGAGGATAAGCACTAGGGAAAGGAGGATATGTGTTAGTATACGATGAGGGCAGGTTTTCTGTAATGCACATAATACTGAATACGATAGCATATTTAGAGTTATCTTCTTTCTTATGTTCTCTAATTTTCTCAGTATTATTCTACCATTAGGTGGCTGCTCCAACACCAGTTGTCCGTAATCCATCATCTATTGCATTCAAGCTTCAATAGACTGATAATTTGTTCAGTGTTGTCCTTACTTGTATGTGCTATATACTATGTTTTTCCCAGTGTTTTTATATATTTTGTTCACGTTTTACTTTTTTATCCAAATTTTACGACGAAGTTTTTTATCCGAGATGATGCCTCTGTGAAGACGAAAGATTGGATATAGTAATTGATGAACTACAGATATCTGTTGTTTGAGCATCCACCTAATGGTAGAATGATAATGAGAAAATGAGAAAATATCAGAAAGATTAATAAATGAATTTCGTATATATATATATATATATATATATATATATATATATATATATATATATATATATATATATATATATATATATTAAGAAATGATGGAAATGATAAATATAACTAAGATAATCGGGTTAGAGGAGTCATATCTAGAAACGTTAAAGATAACAAGATAATCCACCAGTCGAGTCTTAGTGTTAGCCTGAAGGGTGTGTGTTGGCATGAGAGCTGGAGTAACTACTGATAACATTTGCCTACTTATTATTCCAACAGAGGAGAGAAGTTCCTTGTCAGATATGTTAATGAACTTGAGTTAGGGGATATTAAACACAGGCGGACGGGTGGCCTGCTCTCAACAGGGTTTTAATTAAAGGATGGTCGACGGGTTCAGCGCTTATGTGTTGTGAGATGGGGGGGTTCATTCCTGCCCTATAAGAGGGGTTCAACAATACTATATGAGAGGTTGAACCCTGCCGTATGAGAGAGGTTCAACCCTGCCGTATAAGAGAGGTTCAACCCCACAGAGGTTAAATTCTAACATAGAAACACAAAAACAAAGCCAGTATTCATCTGTGGCCATCTATGTGAGAAGTGAGATGTAGCCAAGTGACACTGGAAGGTTCCCTTCGCCTGAGAGATAGTAAGAGATAAAAGATGAGTCAAAGAGCTACATAGATACTGGATTACAATGGCACGGGTGCAGGCCCCTGGTGACTGTGGCACAGACGAGGAGGAGAAACCCAGGGTGAGGGAGAAGGGGTTTCTATTTACAGCTGACGTGGTTTCAGTATGGTTTCTATATATAAACAAGGGAAGGAGGGGTTGAACATGGTTTCTACAGGCAGGTGAGAGGGTTCTAGTGTGGTTTCTCCTGACAATAAGGGGATTTCATTATGATTTCTGGTTTCTACACGCAATTGAGGTGGTTTTTATAAGGTTTCTGCACAGAAATGAGGGTTTTGATATAGTTTCTATATAGAACTAATTGGGTTTCTACTATGGTTTCTACACAGAAGTGCATGGGTTTCAGTATGTTTTCTACACACATATGAGGAGGTTTCAAAATGGTTTCTACACACAATTATGGTTTCAATATGGTTTCTACACGGAAGTAAGAGGGTTTAAGCATCGTTTCTGCAAGCAAATGAGAAGGTTTCAGTATTGTTTCTGCACACAATTAAGGTTTCAATAAGGTATCTACTCACAAGTGAGGAGGTTTCAATATGACGTGTTTAGGAGGTTTCAATATGATTTCTACTTATGAGTGAACGTGGGTGGTTTCAATATGGTGGAGAGTAATGATAAATGCGTCTATATACGAACCTAATATGAAGATTAGCGTAATAACTAGAATGTGGAGTGCGGTTGGCATAGAGTATTACAAGACTATTGACGTGGGGGGTGACCTTGTGTGACCTTGAACATTATATTGACCTTTTTTGCTCAAGCGCGGATCATCTCTGGTTAATTACTGTACCTACCAGGAGTTTGGTGACCTCCATCACTGGTCAGTGACCATCATGTCTCCCATTTTCTGACATCAGAACCCAGACGACAGATACTGCCACTCACCTGGCGGAGGGCGAGGGTCAGGGGTGACGTATGACCCGCCCTGACCTGGTCTCAACAGGGGCACAGGAGACGAGGTCACGACGTGTGACCTGGTAATTCCCCTGACCTGACCTCACCAGGGGCATAGGAGACGAGGTCACGACGTGTGACCTGGTAATTCCCCTGACCTGACCTCACCAGAGGCACAGGGGACGAGGTCACGGCGTATGACACTCTCATTCCCCTGACCTGACCTTAACAGGTCAAAGGAAACTAGGTCATCTGGCCCCTGACTGTTGACCAGTGTCGATGTTTCTATGAAGGGTCATCAAGGTCAAGACGACTAATTTAAAAAATCACTTGACCTTTTAATGGTCCAACGACTCGTTTCATGACACAGCTGAGAGAACCATTTATCATTTATCACAACAGATGGTAAAGATGGGGTTAGCTTTATCATAACGTCATTACATGGGTGAGGAACGAGCCATAATTAGAAATCTAAATCGATGAATGTACCTTAATTAGAAATCTAAATCAATGAACGAACCATAATTGGAAATCTAAATCAATGAACGAACCATACATTAGAAATCTAAATCAATGAACGAACCATAAATTAGAAATCTAAATCAATGAACGAACCATAATTGGAAATCTAAATCAATGAACGAACCATAAATTAGAAATCTAAATCAATGAACGAACCATACATTAGAAATCTAAATCAATGAACGAACCATAATTGGAAATCTAAATCAATGAACGAACCATAAATTAGAAATCTAAATCAATGAACGAACCATACATTAGAAATCTAAATCAATGAACGAACCATAAATTAGAAATCTAAATCAATGAACGAACCATAATTGGAAATCTAAATCAATGAACGAACCATAAATTAGAAATCTAAATCAATGAACGAACCATAATTAGAAATCTAAATCGAGTATTGATGTTCTAATATTCCAGTGTGGTGGGTGAGGATGAGACACAGAGATGGACGAGACAGACAGATGAGACAATGATGTCTGGGGCAGCCAGCAACAGCCTGCTGGACCACATCTACCTGCCAGAACCAGGCTGGCTCGTCTCATATCATGAGAGGTAAGTAAGGTATGGGTAATACAGCTACACAGGAGACAGGTGGGAGATAAGAGATTAGCTGTGTAGAGGTGAGGGAGGGTGGGAGTCTGACCTGGGTGTGGTGGGCCATTCTCCTCATACCAACATGGGAGGGAGGTAAGGGTGGGAGACTGACCTGGGTGTGGTGGACCATTCTCCTCGTACCAACATGGGAGGGAGGTAAGGGTGGGAGACTGACCTGGGTGTGGTGGACCATTCTCCTCGTACCAACATGGGAGGGAGGTAAGGGTGGGAGACTGACCTGGGTGGTAGAGCTTCTTCCTGGTCTCCACATGGGAGGTGCCTGGGAGAGCCAGGGTACAGCCAATGATGGTGTCCGGCTCCGTGTCCTCCCATGCGATAAGCCCCCACGCTGCCGCCCTCCACAGACCCTCCTGCCTGTGACCGTTCACCTCTCGCACGTCCACCTCCTGCCTGTGGGGCACAACGGATGAGGTCAAGTGATGGGACGTCCTCACCGACGCTGGTGATGGGCTGGTGCTACGGACGGGTGGGTCAGATGATGGGGTGGGTGGTGCTACGGACGGGTGGGTCAGATGATGGGCTGGGTGGTGCTACGGACGGGTGGGTCAGATGATGGGGTGGGTGGTTGTGAGAAGGTTAGGGACAGACTCTCTCTCTCTCTCTCTCTCTCTCTCTCTCTCTCTCTCTCTCTCTCTCTCTCTCTCTCTCTCTCTCTCTCTCTCACCTGGTACCATTAGGATCCCTGGTGTACAAGGTGAAGTCAGGTCTTGGGGCGGCGCCCGTGGCGGAGCAGGTGATGTTCACCAGGTGTTCTGACGGACGCCAGTACTTGAGCTCCACCGAGCTGGGAGGCGCTGGACACACACACACACAACAAGGAAGAACTCGTTAATCATAAGTTGTAGTTCAAACTCGTATAGAATTAATCATGGGTTCAATAACAATATAGCAATACTATAGGGGTGTTGCAGACGTATAGAAACAACATGGGTTGTAGTAGATATATGGGCACTATGTGTTATAACAGCTATAAAACTGATGTAGGATCTTATAACCTGGCCTGTCAATAGTGCCTGATTTATTCGCTTAGTGAAAGAAATATTTAAATAAGATTAAAGATTTATCTCCCTCTCAAAGTAGAATCTATCAGTGATATTGCCAATCTATCTAGTGGACAGAGAACCAGCTATTTCAATTGGGAGGTAACACAGTAGCAACGGGTTAACAATATAGAAATAGATAACTTTCAAACATCTACTTCTCCTTACTGGAGATAATATGGATTGATCCAGCCATCAAGATAACCAGACCGTGTGGCCTGATATCCTTATATGATATAGAACAATGTCGTTGTGATATCAAAGTCGTGTTACCTGCTATCCTTATGAATTGTACAATCATACCACTAAAATATCCAAGCCTTGTGACCTGTTATCCTGCTTTCCTGGGTCGTGACATTAAGATAACACTGAAGACATGATATAACATGATAAGGATAATGTTCAAAATAGATTATAACACTCGTATCTATTATGAAAACTGTGTTAAGCATTTTATCATTAATGCAAAAAAAGTGATGGATTACTCTTGCCTGACGATCATATATGACATATTAATCATCCATGCATACATTAATCAGTTCACAGGGACAGCTACTGTACACACTGATCTGTGGAATCGTCAGCAAGTGGCATATTGATAATATTCTCTTTAATAATTGTCACACACAGTCAGTGATTCATTTATTTATTATCATGTCAGTTACTGTTCATTACGAGGAGTTAGATCTCTTCAGGGAAATTTGAATTAAAATATATATATATATATATATATATATATATATATATATATATATATATATATATATATATATATATATATATATATATATATATATATATTTATGAGTCTGTGACTATATATTATCTCTCAGTATATCTATCTGTTTATCTACTTACCTCTCTGTATATATATATATATATATATATATATATATATATATATATATATATTGACGAACATGAAGCGCCCCATGTCTACGAGGAGGGACGGCAGCTCAAGATGTATGTTAATGGGCAGTGTATGCCTGTATGGGGTGAGTACCTGTATGTCTGTATGAGGGTGAGTACCTGTATGTCTGTATGGGGTGAGCCAGTACCTGTATGTCTCTGCTGGGGTGTGTCTTCAGTGGACGTTGTATGTTGAACCTAACGAAACTTGTGATGTGATCAATCAATGTTGGTGATGTGGTGGGGGGGGAGGATGGTGGGGGAGGGAGGGGGAGGGGGCGTCCATAACGTGGATGCCAAACATGACATACACAGTCGCCAGCAAAAGGTCATGTCACATTGAGGCCATATCGAACCGCAGTGTACACAGACCTCAGCGCCGTCTCTCCAGTCCTCAGTAATCACAGTTCATTATGAACGACCCGAGGTGAAGCGCTGCGTTGCTCGGTGATGATGTATCTTGCTGCTCATGTCTCAACACCCACACTGTTGCCTCCTCTTCCTCATTGATGATCAAAGCGAATCATCGCCTTCACTATAGACCACTTCGTCCTCATACGATGCCCGGCATTTTATATCATACTTGAACTTGGTCAGGGTTAGTAAACGTGGAATAATTGATCTCTCTATGTCATATACAGTTATTAATGAAGTTTTGCCCAGTACTAAAACCATATTTCAAATGGTGTCTGAATGCATTACAGGTGTTCATATCTCTTTAAGGAACATCTGACTTTCTGTCATATGTATAGAAATGGTATTGAGACGGGTGGACTACCACTCCCCTGGTGTCATATCTGGTCGAGGACGAGGCAGTGGAGTGTGAGGATCTGGGGAGAAACAGTGGCTGAGACAACAGGAGAGATAGATAGAGCCAGACATCGCGCGTTCTACTGTTTACCGTTGTGCCAACAGATGTCAGGCAGGCTGGTCGTTGGTGTACTCTCGACCTCAGAGTGGACGACCATGACCCGTGACCCGTCAAAGGGGGACATCTGTCATGACTGAGGCAGGTCGTGTGAGGCCAGTGACGTGAGCAGCGCAGCTGGCTCATGCCCTTCATCAGCTCAGACCATCCGCACACAGGCCGGGCACACGCCCCTCACACACCAATATCATTCGCTGTTATGTTCCAGCCAGTGAGGGTGGAGTGAACGCTTCTAATAAGGATGCTTCCCTTAGTCTTTGCTCTGAAGGTTGACCTTGAGTACAGGATATGGGTTATAGTCACCAATAAAAGGACTTTTATACACGTAGGGGAGGGAGCAAGACAGTGCTAGGGGACAGCAGACACCGGATACCTCCCTCACCACATCACCCACACAGTTTAGTGGGCAAGTGACTCATGATGGATGTGGCTCGGTAGACGAGGTCGACTGAACGGTGGAGAATATATATATATATATATATATATATATATATATATATATATATATATATATATATATCATAGGTATATATGTATGTGTCTGTGTGTGTATATATATGTGTACATTGAGATGTATAGGTATGTATATTTGCGTGTGTGGAGGTGTATGTATATACATGTGTATGGGGGTGGGTTGGGCCATTTCTTTCGTCTGTTTCCTTGCACTACCTCGCAAACGCGGGAGACAGCGACAAAGCAAAATTAAAAAAAAATATATATATATATATCAGGATTATGAAGGATGTCTGTTGATCTCTGTACGTACCATGGCTGTCCTGTCGTTCATAACACAGTCATTTCCACAACCAACATTATCTCCGGCTCCTTATTCATTTAAACACATTGTAGGATTTTATTTTTCTATTAATTCTATACCTTTTCACTTTCACACTACACTAACCTTTCTACTCTCACCAGGGTGATGTGTGCGTCCCTGATCCCTTCCACTATCACCACCAGGCTCAAGTGGTCTGCTGCTGCTAGTGGTGGTGTGTGCAGGGAGGTAGTCAACTGACCCAGAGTAGGACGTGACCTCCACACACTGGAAGACTCGTAGGTCACCCTGTGTCGGAAGTGGCACAGAGGTATGGCAACAGACGGCGTGGCCAGACACCCGACGCTGGCCGGATATGTGCCTGCGTCTTCTCTACGGTTTACCGGTATAAGCAAATTCGTTGAATTGATTTGTATGTTGGCAAAACAATGCAACACACGACACGCATCCACGAACACCCTGGACGATCAATTACCCGATTGCCAAACTACCTTCCCCAACAGGACGTAACAACGCCCTTGACGATGACCAGCCAATATCGACAATTCGTTCCTCAATGTTAGCCACTACCTCCCCAGACGACATCTAGGTTAGCCACTACCTCCCCAGACGGCAGCTAGGTTAGCCACTACCTCCCCAGACGACATCTAGGTTAGCCACTACCTCCCCAGACGGCAACTAGGTTAGCCACTGCCCCTAGACAACTGTGTTAGCCACTACCTCCCCAGACAGTGATTAGAAACAAATGCGTAAAACTTTCTTGTGTTTCTTGTTATCGGATAATTAGAGCAAAAGAAAATTACATTAACATCATTTGATGTTTTATTGACTTATTTACAAAGCTTTGATAACTGATGAATAAAGTGTATCGTGAATAATAATTGTTGTGGGTGGCTTACAACGTATCCCCTTTCCCCTACCACACTACCCCCACACACCTCCCCATCTTCACCCCTTACGATTCTCTCCACTCCCTCCCCCACCCCCCTCTCTCTCCCCTACACAAGTCACACACAAGCCAGTAGTCTGGCTTTATCTGTGAGGGAGTTGATGAACTGTATTTACATTACGAAACCTGTGAGTGTACCATTAAACACACGAACCCTTGGCTCTCAAACGTGAAGTGGCGTCGTAGCGTCGCACGACGCCATATGAGATGATTGTAGGGAGACTCTAAGCTCTATCCTACTCTAAGCTCTAGTTACTTGGACCTTCAACACCAGAGGCCGGTCAGATGTCAAGGATTCAAAGTCTCGCTTGAGCAGTGAGGAAAGCCGGCCTTACTCGTGACTGTACATACATGCCAGAGGTGTGTGTGTGTGTGTGTGTGTGTGTGTGTGTGTTGCGTCTGATGTGGTGGGTATAGTGGTGGTCGAGTCATTACAGTGTGTATATGTTCTGTCAATGTGGCGTGTCTCAGGGGAGTGAGATGGAGGATCTGTAAGTAAAGGTTTGTTGGTTAGTTATGAAGTTGTTTTGGGGTGGGGGAGAAACCTGGTGCTTTTGTAGAGAACTTATTAAAGATGTTAGGGAGGGCTTTTGTTCTCTTGTATATACTTATTGTATATTGAATATATGGAGCTGTTAAGCAGCCAGTCACTGTTATTATTGCTATCTTTTGTGTGGTCTGCAATATAGTTGCATTTGCTCCTGAAATGGTGGATTTACTAGATAGGTGAGGCGTAGTTTAGGGTGGAGCAGGCGAATTATTGATAGAGATTTCAAGGGATCCTATTTGTTCTTCGAGACTAGCCCCGGTGAGTGAACCGAGAACAAATACAGTTTCTCTATGACCTTTATGTTGATATTTGTGGTGTTTGGAAAGAATGTCATATGTGTGTGTCACATGTGATGCCCAATATGGTTGTTGTTCTGTGAAGTGGAAGTCATTGACCTTTTTAGAAGTAATGTAGTTCCAATGGGATTCTGTCTGGCTGGCTGCAATCATTCTCATTTGAGAGAGCCAGTGCGCTAAGCACATGATATAGTACACCATATCTATTGTTGTCTAAGTAGTACCAGGATGCTGTTGTAAGCTCATTTGCATATGAGATGACTTTCACACGGTGATTCACGGGGGATTTGGGATGTAGGGAGGTCGTGCAGGAAGTTAACGGGAGGGATGGAGAAACAGAAGCTCCCTGGGGCACATCAATATACAGCTTTAGTGTTTAAGAGGTAAAGCCTTTATGAATGACTCTGTCATGGCTTTGTCATAACTTTGTGATTGGTTAACTAAACATTTCTTCGTTTCACTTTCGTGTGGTGTGGTGTCACACGTCTCTTGCATGAAGGGCTGTTGACGTCAGGGGAAGGTGGTAGATGGTATATCAATGTCTAATACCACAAGTATCGTGCAGAAGGGGTGGATGTGGTGGACTGAAGCTGCTCTGGAAGTGGCAGGTACTGTGGTGAGACATTTTCAGGTATGTGGGGTTTTGTTGTGTGCTCAGGTGTGGCTGAAGATCTCTGTAAGTGATTGGTTTCCACGTGGACCAGTGAGCTTTATGTGAACTGGGAACTTACTCCAGACGAGCAGGACCTTGAGCCGAGACTGGGAACTTACTCCAGATGAGGTGGTCCTTGAGCCAAGACTGGGAACTTACTCCAGACGAGGAGGACCTTGATTTAGGACTTGGAACTTACTCCAGACGAGGTGGACCCTGAGCCAAGACTGGGAACTTACTCCAGACGAGGTGGACCTTGACCTAGGACTTGGAACTTACTCCAGACGAGGAGGACCTTGACCTAGGACTTGGAACTTACTCCAGACGAGGAGGTGGGCGGTGCGTGTGTCCTCGTCCTCGAAGGTGCTGACGGTGCAGGAGTAGTGACCGGAGAGTGTAGGATCCGGGCGGGGGATGAAGATTGCCCTGTGAGCAGCCCAGGGATCGCCCGAGGCCTGGTAGGTGGTATTAACGCGACCGCTGAGGACACCAAGAGCCTGGGGGCGCCGCGGAGGGATCTACACATGGTCGCTTACACCAGTGTGACGACCACATGTGTATGGTACACTAGGTGGATCTTGTCCACATACCTGAGGACACACCACACTCTATGTACCCTCACTACACATGGTGCTACACCAGGTGTGACGACCACATGTGTACGGTACACCAAGTGTGACAACCACATGTGTATGGTACACCAGGTGTGACGACCACATGTGTATGGTACACTAGGTGGATCTTGTCCACATACCTGAGGACACCCCACACTCTATGTACCCTCACTACACATGGTGCTACACCAGGTGTGACGACCATATGTGTATGGTACACCAGGTGTGATGAATACATATGTATGGTGCGCCAGGTGTCATGAATACATATGTATGGTACGCCAGGGTGTCATGAATACATATGTATGGTACGCCAGGTGTCATGAATACATATGTATGGTACATCAGGTACACCCTGCTTACAATACCACACTGCAGTCTCATAAACAATAGTACAACAGTTCCACTCACAACACTCTACTGCAGCTCGACCTACAGTCCTTTTATACAACCACACTCACAACATTATGCTACAACCTCATTCACCACAGTACGTGTTCACCACATCACCACAGTCAGACCACATTCAGAGCAGACTGCTTCACCTCTGCTCACCGACCTTCATCATAGACAAAGAAGAACTTGACTGAATACAGAGAAGAGCAGAAAAACTAATTCTGTCACTGAAAATTAAACGTTATAATAAAAAAACGTGATAACTAGGAAAATCTTTCCTAATAAATCATAGACTCCCAGAAAATCTTAGAGAATTTTAAGATATTTGATAATTTCGAACATACGACCCACGATAATTTCTTCATGTTCAATAGAGATGCAATGTTCTGAAATAACGGTATAGACTTAAAGGAAAAAAGATGTGATATAAACGTGGGCAGACAGGTTTCTTCAGCAGAGTTATAGAATATATGAATAAAAAACGACCAGATACCGTCATAACGAAGGCTATCAACACATTCAAATCACACAAAGACAAATGTATGAACGATATCAGTAGATAAACCAGCTCAAGATAAACAAGATAGCGAAGGAGTAAGTCAACTTATTCTTTCCTTTATAATTAACGTCTGCAGATCATCGGGTCTTCTGTTGTCTGTCCTGTACATACTCTCACCACATACAACACTACATACAGCTCCCCTCACCACACAACATTACAACCCCCACTCACCACATTATTTTATAGTCCCACTCCCTCTATCCCCACACATTACAACCCCCACTCACCACATTATCTTATATTCCCACTCCCTCTATCCCCACACATTACAACCCCCACTCACCACATTATCTTATAGTCCCACTCCCTCTATCCCCACACATTAGAACTCCACTCAACACATCATCCCACAAGTCCTACTCATCATACTGCATCACTAACCCCTCTCACCCTACAACATTACAACCCCACTCACCACGTTATACCATAAGTCCCACTCATCATACTGCATCATTCACCACACAACGTTATAACCCCACTCACCACTATCTCAGTACACCACTCACCACTTAACGACCAGTCCGGGTTGTTCCCACTCGTCCACTTGGTAGTCGCAGTCCAGTACGACCTCCGACGCGTTGGCTTCTACGACCTCAGGCACCGTAAGTCGTACGATGGACACACCCCCGGTACCACCTGCGACAGGACGGGGTAGTTAGTGCCATCTTGCAAGATAGGGCAGTTAGTGGCATGTGGCAAGATAGGGTAGTTAGTGGCATGTGGTAGAAGGGTAGTTAATGGTCCTTGGCAAGAAGGGGGCAATTAGTAACCTGTGGTAGGAGACGGTATTCAATGGCCTGCGACTAGAGGAAGTAGTTAAGGGTCTTTGGAAGGAGGGGTTAATTGGTGGTCTGTGGCCAGAAGTGGTAGTTAGTAGTCTGTGGAAGGAGAGGGGTAATTAGTGGTCCTTGGGTGAAAGGGGTAGTTAGTACCTGTGGTAGGAGAGGGGTACTTAGTGGTCTGCGACTGAAGAAAGTGGTTAGTGGTTTTTGGAAGAAGGGGGTGGGGTTAGTGGTCTGTGGAAGGAGAGGGGTAATTAGTAGTCAGTAGCAGGAAGGGGTAATCATTCGCTTATGATAGGAGACGAGTAATTAGTGGCCTGTGCAAAGAGGAGGTAGTTACTTAATTAAGCAGTTTACCGTTTTGCCTTCGTTATCCCTGTAAACTCACGAGTTAACAGTAAACTAACAGGATAATAACTAGGAGGATGTGACGACCTATATGCAGGAGGTAAATGCTAGAATGATCTGTACTCAGTCAATAGACAAGTCAGACGCACTATGGCTTACCTCAAAACACAGTTGCCAATGTTTCATCCATTTTCTTGGCAGGACAAAACCTGTTTGCTGCTGGGGTGATTTATCTTCGAATGTAAAATTGCATTGTTCAACGGAACGGTTGTGCCAGCAATATGGGGGATTGGAGTAGAAAAAATATTAAGGTTGAATGGTTGTACCCATGAACAATGCCAATCACCGTTCTGGAACGAAACGCAACATGGGTGTGTTGTCGGGTTGTCTGTTCAGTGTAAGTTCGTATCCAAAAGTCACTTGGTAGCTGTCCAGTAGCCTCCTAGACGTCCGCAGGAGCAAGCATACAAAGGATCGGAAGCCCTGGGTTCGACAGTGGCTACGAAGTTTGCGCGTCTATGATTCCGAATGGTTTCTCCGCCTTGAGATACGACCCACACACAGACACTAGCCAGGGTCCTGGGAACGAGGTGTTGGAAGGTGAACCCAGGTACACGTACCTCACCTGATGTATGACCTCCTGACCCAGGTACACGTACCTCACCTGATGTATGACCTCCTGACCCAGGTACACGTACCTCACCTGATGTATGACCTCCTGACCCAGGTACACGTACCTCACCTGATGTATGACCTGACCAAGTGACCGAACCCAGAGCCTTACATCGACCTCCTCTCTCGTGTTCCTCTTCCTCAAAGAACAGATGTAGAACCAATACATCTACGTTATCGATGGTTCTCTCGTCTCCTAGGAGAACACAGTCTCGTGTCTCCTTCCCTCGACGGTTCTCCTATCACGCAGGAGACGCCAGGGCGTTCTCCTCCGCTAGGAGATCCTCCTGCAGGGGACAAGGAAATATCGTGTCCTCTTGGTCGACAGTTGTTTAGTTTCCGAAGCCATGAAGAAGCATCTCCGGAGTCTGTGACTCCAGAGAGCGATCTCTGGGGGGCTCTCAGGGGTTAATCTCTGGGGATTAGTTCTTCCTCGACGATCCCCAACTTTCTAAGGACACGTCAAGTTCAAACTTATTTTCCAGGAAATGAGAGGAACCTCCCTATACCTCATCCTGGGTAAAGAAAAAAAAAATGTCATTCATTTTTTCCTCCAGGATGATTTTAATCAAGGAGGACTGCCAGATGATCAGCCAGAGCTGGAAGGCGAAGTTCCCCCTGGGGGAAAATAATTTGTCTCTAACAAGAAATAATCAAAATCTGGAAAGTCTGGGAATGGAAGTGGTGAAGAAACTCTGATTACTGTGGCCTATTGTTTACCATCAGTACTGCAACAGCTGGGTGGAGCCAGCTGACGAAGTCTGCTCTCTCTCTCTCTCTCTCTCTCTCTCTCTCTCTCTCTCTCTCTCTCTCTCTCTCTCTCTCTCTCTCTCTCTCTCTCTCATTATCTTCATCCTCTCACTTGCCTCTCTCCCCACAATCACTGTTTCCTGTCTTAGATTCGTCTACTCTTCCTCTTCTCATATTGTCTGTCCTTCTTCCATCTTAACATTAAGTTCAATTAGATTTTCATTTCCTTTTCTCCGCATTTTCCTTTACCCTCATGTGTTATCGTCCCTTGTGATAGATGTTCCTGAATCTATCTATCCTTATTCAGTTTTCCCTTCCCTCTATGTCTACAACCCTGAATGATTTTACTCACGACTTACTTATTATCCATTATTCATCTCTACCTGCAAACATCACATTATCTTATCTCCCTCCTACAACATGCAAACCTACACCAGCGTTATCTTATCTCCCTCCTACAACATGCAAACCAGAGTTGTATTCTCCTGTTATCACTTCGTCTTTATATCATTCTGCATTATCAAATTTTTTTCTTCTTTCCTGTCTACATCACCTTCCACTAAGTTATCTTCCCCTACATCATATGTCATATCCGCCAGACCCCTTCAATAACTCCCCATGACGGAGTTGTGGATGGGGAGGAGCCTCATGCTTTACTATCCTGTCTCCATCTATAGTGGTGGGTGGGGAGGAACCTTCTGCTGTACTGTACTGTCTCCATCTATAGTGGTGGGTGGGGAGGAACCTTCTGCTGTACTGTACTGTCTCCATCTATAGTGGTGGGTGGGGAGGAGCCTTCTGCTGTACTGTACTGTCTCCATCTATAGTGGTGGGTGGGGAGGAGCCTTCTGCTGTACTGTACTGTCTCCATCTATAGTGGTGGGTGGGGAGGAACCTTCTGCTGTACTGTACTGTCTCGGTTTGTACAGATCAGGAACCTAAGATATTGTTACTATCCTCTAGCAGATGACCTCCTCACACGGTCAGGTCAACTGTTCTCTGGCTTTCCCACGTACTCTCATGAACTTCCATGTACTCCCGCGTACCCCCATACACTCCCATAGACTCTACTATACGTACACTGTCCATTTACTCCCGTATACTCCCATGTACTCCCATGTACCCCCATGTACTCTCATAGACTCTACTATGAGTACACGGTCCATTTACTCCAGGATACTCCCATGTACTCCATTGTACCCCCATGTACTCTCATAGACTCTACTATAAGTACACGGTCCATTTACTCCAGTATACTCCCATGTACTCCTAAATACTCCAGTGTACTTCCATGTGCTCACTTAGACTCCCATATACTCTCATGTACTCCCCTGTCCGCTGTCCACCTCAACCTTCCCCCAGCAATATCACCTACGCTCTAGATGACCAGTGTCCCTGGATGATGTGGTCACGTATGGTGCCACACATGTTGGAGTCGAACGAAAAATTATTTTGAAAAGTTGGAAGAAAAGATACAATGATGATGACGAAGAAGAAGGTACTATATACCTGCTCTATGAACCAGTGACGTATGTATAATGAACCAGTGACTGACGTATGTATGATGAACCAGTGGAGTATGTTTAATGAACCAGTGACGTATGTATAATGAACCAGTGACGTATGTTTAATGACCCAGTGACGTATGTATAATGAACCAGTGACGTATGTATAATGAACCGTGACGTATGTATAATGAACCAGTGACGTATGTTTAATGAACCAGTGACGTATGTATAATGAACCAGTGACGTATGTTTAATGAACCAGTGACGTATGTATAATGAACCGTGACGTATGTATAATGAACCAGTAAGACTGTGTGATCAACCAGTGAGACTGTATAATGAATCAATGAGACTGTATAATGAACAATTGAGACTGCATTATGAACCGGTGAGACTGCATTATAAACCAGTGAGACTGCATTATGAACCAGTGAGAATGTATAATGAAGCAGTAAGACTGCATTATGAACCAGTGAGACTGTATAATGAAGCAGTAAGACTGTATTATGAACCAGTGAGACTGTATAATGAAGCAGTAAGACTGTATTATGAACCAGTGAGACTGTATAATGAACCAGTGAGACTGCATTATGAACCAGTGAGACTGCATTATGAACCAGTGAGACTGCATTATGAACCAGTGAGACTGCATTATGAACCAGTGAGACTGTATAATGAACCAGTGAGACTGCATTATGAACCAGTGAGACTGCATTATGAACCAGTGAGACTGCATTATGAACCAGTGAGACTGCATTATGAACCAGTGAGACTGTATAATGAAGCAGTCAAGTGTGTGCAGGTCGACCTTTCCAGGTAATGGGAGATAAATGCTCGTCACTTACAACAAGACGTGATCCTTCCAGTTCCTGGAACTATGTATCAGCTGGAATAATGAATCATGACAAATTCTAACATATCCAAGTGATGGTTGATGTCGTCCTTACAATAGTTAATAACCAATATTAACAACCCGTCCCCCCCCCAACACCACCACCCCCACAATGTCTATTAGTAACCTTCATCCCCTAAGTGTCTATCAGTAGACTTGTGGACTGTTGAAACATCTTTAAAACACAAGAGTAAATAGTTCTGGAACATGGAACTCAGAGGTTCCTCAGTGTTCCATCTGACGAAGGATGAAGCAGGTGGTGTCCAGGTCTACTGCCACAGCAGGAGATGGTTCCCTCCTTCAGGAGAACCTGGCGTCGACGAACTATTTTCCAGCTGGGGTTGGAGACCTAGGGAGACCCTGGCCAGGTTTTTAAAGAGATGTTTGTAGTCTCTCGAAGGCTTAGTTTAAAGTCTCGCAGCAGTACGGACGGCCTGCTGAATGATTGAGGGGGGGTGGGGGGGTGTTCTCGTGTTCACTAAGGTCTCGTTGCTCAGTTAACGTGGAGGTCTCGTCGCTGGGAATGTCTCTCGCCATATGATGTCTCGTATTTGCGATGTCTCTTAGCCGATCAAGTCTCGTAACTGGGAAAGTCTCTCGACTGATGAGGTCTCGTGCGAGGTTGGGGTGGGGAAGCTATACATATCTCTTGGCCAATGAAGTCTCGTGGGAGATCTCGTGATAGACGGGGGTCTCGTAAGTCTATCTCTTCCAGATGACGTCTCGTTACCATACCGCCAGGTAATGAGTTTCCTCACAAGGTGTTCAGCAGGTAAGTATGGACGTATGGTATACACATGGCAGTACAGTGGAAAGACAGATAACAGATAACAGTCCTTGGCACTTGTTAAGGGTCAAATGACTGACTAAAGATGATTAGACATAAGGCGAGAAGTTACATAGATAAGATAACCTCCATCTTAAGTGAGGTATGAGATAAGGCTCATTACAATCATTTGACCTCTTGCTCTGACTGTCAATAGACCAAGGCGACTTAGGGAATTATTACTGAGACAATGTAACTGTAAAGTAATTATATAATTCCATTAATTACCTCTAAAATTTAGCCGTATTTGCCTTCACTGGAAACTGGGAGAGAATTTAGACTGGACAACTAAACTTGTTAAAATAATTATTTTGCTGTAGCTAAAACATACGAGTAAAGTTCTTAATTACATACTTATATAAGTTAGAATAAAATGTTGCCTTCAGTATTTCTGTTGCGGTGTCACTTTTTTATGATAAGGGAAAGTAATACTATAATGTAATTCTTCAAAATGATGTAATAAATTACGAGCCACAAAACATCCTTTCAATCTTTTTTCTAAATTTAAAACGTTCTAGGAAAACACCAATTTGTCCTATGTGAAAACCGTGTATATCTTTTTTTTATACTGAATCGCCGTTTCTCGCGTTAGCGAGGTAGCGCCGAGAATAGATGAACAAAGGCCAAATTCGTTCACACTCAGTCTCTAGCTGTCATGTGTAATGTACCGAAACCACAGCTCCCTTTCCACATCCAAGCCCCACAGAACTTTCCATGGTTTACCCCAGACGCTTCACATGCTCTGGTTCAGTCCATTGACATATATATATATATATATATATGGTGCTACCGGACTCAACCTGCTCGACGTTACGTTGGCTAGTATAAAGTCACCTTTGGCGTGGCTGCGTCCAATCATCTCTCTGCTCTCGTGAGGTGTTTGGGTTGTAATACAGTAGCAGAGACTTCACTAGACGCAATGATACACTAACTAGAATGTCGCAAATATCATTTGATGACATGATGAATAATTGTATCTTCAGGACAATGATAGAATACGGAGACAGATGAACGAACACACTTTTTTTGCAGGAGACAATCCTGATGAAGGGAAAATCATTAAGTAAAGAAAACGGGGAGACGGTGGACGACTTGAAGAGCAGCTGACGAGATTGATTCTTAACGTCTGAGATGGAGCGAGGCCAGGCTACTGGTGGACTCCAGGGGTGAGGGAGGAGGAGTGAGGGGGCTACAGGGGTGAGGGAGGAGGAGTGAGGGGGCTACAAGGGTGAGGGAGGAGGAGTGAGGGACAACAAGGGTGAGGGAGGAGGAGTGAGGGGGCTACAAGGGTGAGGGAGGGGGAGTGAGGGGGCTACAAGGGTGAGGGAGGAGGAGTGAGGGACAACAGGGGTGAGGGAGGAGGAGTGAGGGGGCTACAGGGGTGGGGGAGGAGGAGTGAGGGGGCTACAAGGGTGAGGGAGGAGTTGTGAGGGACTGCAGGGGTGAGAGAGAAGTTGTGAGGGGGCTACAGAGGTGAGGGAAGAGTTGTGAGGGTCTCTAGGGGTGAGGGGAGGCAAAGTTTTCAGGAGGTACAGGAATGAAGAAGAGAGTCAGTCATTCATTACGTTTAAATTAAGAAAATATAAGACTGAGATTTCCTTTAATATTATCATTCAGTTGTCGCACCTCCGCTGAGGTGCTTGAGGACCTACGTTAAGTGTGTGGCTCGTGAGGGAGAGGAACTGTTGGCTTCACTACTTCACACATTGCTACCCAACACCTCGCTATCCTACATCACGATTCTCCCATGATAATGATGATGATGATGATGATGATGTGTGTGTGTGTGTGTGTGTGTGTGTGACATCAAGGGAGATCACATCTCCAAGCTCTCCCCCTCTCTCTTGTCTCCCCTCCCTCACACTCTCCCCGCTCCTCACACACCTAGCTTCCCGTCATGTCGACCCATCTCCATAATAAGTGATGGAATAATGTCTCCCTCTCGATTGGTTATCACGTGAGCTTTGACACTCTCGGGTCAACATGACATTCCTTCCTTCCCTCCTCCTCAAACCCTCTCCACCACTCACTCCTCCCTCACCGCCGTCTGCCTCCTGCTTCCTTACAACTGCCTTCATAAACCCAAGACTTGGACATGATTTCCCACACTGGAGGACCTAACCTAACCTAACCTGACCGCTACACAGCAGAGGTGGGTACTATCTTCTCCTCTGAACATCTGTTTGTGTCACACACAGGACTTACATGTCCTGCTATGACGTAGTCGTCCTACATCACACTTGCCTTCCTGCACAACACGGATTCTCTTCCCTTACTCTGCACATATTACTTTGGCTTCTGCCCACACTGATAACCCACACATACCTCAGCCACATATTTACTAACACACATATACCTCAGCCACATATTTACCAACACACACACCTCAGCCACATATTTACTAACACACATATACCTCAGCCACGTATTTACTAACACATACATATACCTCAGCCTCATATTTACTAACACATACATATACCTTAGTCACATATTTACTAACACACACACATATACCTGAGCCACATATTTACTAACACGCACATGTACCTCAGCCACATATTTACTAACATACACACCACTACCACACCCACATATTTACTAACACACCACTACCACACATGACCACAACTTCACACGTAACCCTTACCCATCTACATACCAGCGCTCCATCGCCTGCACACCATTTAACCCACCTAACCGGCCTTTCCTGCACCACCTGCACCCACCTCCTCCCCACGTACACCCCTCCTCCCGGCACACACTACGCTCGGCACCCAAGTGTTTGGCCAAGTCTGTGGGAGTTTTGCCCATTTTAGTATTCACGAACTCCCTCCCCCGAGGCGAGAGGATCTCCACCTATAAACGCCTCCTCCATTCCAGTCGACTTGGCTCTCCAACTCGGGCAGACTAGCACGAATAACGTCCTTAGGGATAGGTGTGGGTTAGTGCCCTCCTACCTGGCGCGTCTATGCACTGGCTGGCGAGGCCTCTCATGCATAAATATTCGTGTTGTAATGTGGGTAAGAACTCCTTCCAAGGTATTGGATCTGATTTTTATACTTATCAGAGGGGAAGGGCCTCACTCGGGATCCCGGGATATATCCCAACACTTAAACTATTAGTAGCGTTCTCCGTGTGGCTCTGGGGTCCACTGTAGGATCACAGACGTGTGTATGATTCCCTGGGTATAACCTTCATCTGGTATTCATTGGCCAATTAAGTCAAGCATCATAATAAACAAGTTAACAATCCAGGATCGTGAGGTTCACTGCTCATTAGTCGCCCCTGCAGGGTTGTTAGTGTCTAACTGTACTGCTTTACGAATGTTTGTTAGTGTCTAACGGAACATTTGATTATTTATTTTGCTTTGGCCTCGAAGGGTCAATACGTTGGTCAAATTCTTGTCAAACGACGCGAGGGAAGGTATTTTCACCCTTCGGTCTATGTAGCGGAAGGTCTGTTGTCATTGTCGGTGTCGTTTGTTGGTTTGTTTGTGCGTCAGGTGATTAACATGATGACGTAACACCTGATCCAGCAAACACATGTAGCACGTCATATGACCTGAGGCCTGAGGTCATGACCCAAGGGCTCAGGTCATGACCCAAAGACCCAAGTCATGATCCAAGGGCCCCAGGTCATGACCCAAGGGCCTCAAGGCATGACCTAAGGGCCCCAGGTCAGGCACCGAGGGTCCCAGGTCATGGTCTAAACCTCAGGTCATTACCTCAGACCTCAGGTCATGACCTGTGCTTCACAATCAACAGAAGAGCTGGGGAGAGAATTGAGGCCCGTGTGTACGAGGACTGTAATATCTGTATTGGTCGACGATTTTAATGGAGGATTTTTTTTCTTTTTCGTAGCAGAATGCATTATCATGATTGTGTGTACCGTGGAGGTGGTGGTATCTCTTCATTATCATACGTTCCAAATGTTTTCATCAGAAATATGGCCGGAGATGCACGTCAGCCACAAGATTCGACATCTCCCGTGAAATCGTCCGTCTGTCTGTAGTTGCAAATGTGTGTCGTGTGTTTTGCTGGTGAGAGAGAGAGAGAGAGAGAGAGAGAGAGAGAGAGAGAGAGAGAGAGATCAGTCTCTCCATCAAGACTGAAGCTGATGTCGATCATGAAGTAGAAGGTGGGTCACTCCGTCTGGGGGTTGATGGAGTGATGGAAGCGGGTCTTACTGTGGGTTATCATCATTATCATCATCATCACCATCATCACCATCATCATCATCACCATCATCACCATCATCATCATCATCATCATCATCGTCGCTGTAATGATGAGAGGCTAATGAATCAGCGTTGGTGATGAGTCTTCCCTCCTCCCCCCCTTCCCCTCCCCCCAGATGATACGCCCTTAAAGGCCTGATGTCTCCCTGGCTGGGCGGGAAAGCGGGCGTGGAGGAGGAGGAGGAGGAGGAGGAGGAGGAGATGCCTGGGAATCGTTTCCACACTACAGGTTCTGATGTTCAGTCACATAACTCACCATTTTCTTTGTGGTGTGACCCACATTGGTGTAATCAATGTAATTGCTGCACAGACACGTGTTAAACCTATTAAGTGTTCATCAAATCCTGGCCTCGACCACCACGTCCTGGTCTGATTCAAATCACTGTCATTTGAACTTACTTTTTTGTCTCATTTTTCGATTATCGTATATTTTTCAACGGTGTTGTTTTCCACAGGATGTACTACACGCGAGTCCCATGGATGTATGAAGGAGTTGTTTACATGGATCTGTTTTTTCCCAGGATGTAGGAGAGGTAGGGTGAGCAGTGAGTGGGACCCCCTCGTCTGTGTGTCTGCTGGGTTATCCAAGGGTAGGATGACCTGGTCTTGGGTCATGGTGGCGTGACCTGGTCTTGGGTCATGGTGGCGTGACCTGGAGAGGCTGAACATCGTTACTCGGGAACATGTTCATTTTACACTCATGCTGAGCATCCGTGCTCTGTTGGACGTCAAGGAAAACGGACTGGTACTGGATAACTGTATTGTAATTGCTTTTGCCGTGGACCACAAGCAGTGGATGAATGTTCTCCTCCGTTGCCCTCTGGCTGGTGATGTCTTCAAGCACAACACACCTTCGATTTAGAGATGAATATGTTTTCTAATCACTCCTCAAAAAACTCTCATGTTCCCAGGACGTTTTGTTTATAATCTTAATGTTTCAGGTTCATCTGACGTTTTCTAATTATCCGTTAGATTGTCATCAATCCATCCACTGTGACATGCTTCACCTCAACCACTGTACCATTCATCAATCCATCCACTATGGTATTCATCACCTCATACACAACACTATTGATTGATTCATCATTTGTGATCAACGTCAACTCATCCACGACACCAGCGATCAATCTGTCTATCATGATACACATCATCCCACCCAGGACATCATCAATCCATCCATCCACTTTGTTGTCCATCATCTCAAGTCATCCACACGTCCTTAACACTGGGGGTGTCAACCTCATCCACTCAACGAATCATCACCTCATCCATTATCATCCTCGCATCCCTGTTGGATGCTTGGTCTTCCTCATGCACTATTACTCCTCACCTGACTCATCTAAAACTCATGAACTGAACAATTCCACTCACTGTTTTCCTCATCTTTTCAGCCAGAGATAGATATTTCTACCAGGTTTAATGTAGCTATCGTTAACATCCGCACATCAGCTTAACGAAGCCATGCTGTTAAACCCACCCTCATACGGTGACATCTGCTCAACGAAGCCATGCTATTAATCCCAGGCTCATCTGCCTCACATCGCCTCGCTGGGTAATCTCTCCCACACTCTCCTCATTCAGCCTCACACCAGCTGTCTGCTCGTTCTGCTGAACTCTACCGGGTACTTCTGCCTCACTCTGCCTCCCTCTACCTCACCATCATCAGGCGTCATGTACCTTGTAGTTGATCCTCTCACCCTAAGCCCCTAACCCGACATGAATAGGTGATTCGCCAGTCTTTGTGGTCTCCCTGCCCCCTCCCATCCCCCCTCCTCCTCCTCACCTGAAAGTTCAGAGGGCAGTTTCAGCGTCTCGTCTCGTCGTGGAGACTCATTCAGCAGACATGTCTGCGTCTCTGTCGTCCTGAAGTTCACATCTAAGCTGACTCTCTCGTCTCTCATGATCCCTCATCTTGCTCGTGGCTCTTGATCACCTTCGCCGGGTCATTAGACCTTTTTCTTAATATCCTCCAGCCTTTTTCTTGCTAAGTCAGCCACCTTTGTCTCCCCCTAAAAGCCATTTAGCCATTTTACCTTTTCATTGGCTTTTCTTTAAGTCATTTACCTTTATCTTTGTTGTCCTACTTAACCATCCTTCCGTTGTGTTAACTATAAAGGAATAATTTCGTGATAATCATCATTATCCCAATTTAATACCTGATTTTCGTTCTGTGCCCAGTAGCTGGTGCTGGTCGAGAGCAAGATGGCTGACCTCATCACTCCTCCTCATAACCTTATCCTCCTACCGTTCCCAACAGCTGGTGCTGCCTGAAGGAAATGTTTTCTCTGTGTTGTTTATGGTTAGTTTCATATTTCGTGCAAACTCAACCATCTGCAGCAGGAGAGAGTGTCAGAACTGACGACCCACCTGCAGCAGGAGAGAGTGTCAGAACTGACCCACCTGCAGCAGGAGAGAGTGTCAGAACTGACCCACCTGCAGCAGGAGAGACAGGCAGAACTGACCCACCTGCAGCAGGAGAGAGAGAGGCAGAACTGACCCACCTGCAGCAGGAGAGAGTGTCAGAACTGACCCACCTGCAGCAGGAGAGAGAGGCAGAACTGACCCACCTGCAGCAGGAGAGGGAGGCAGAACTGACCCACCTGCTGCAGGAGAGAGAGGCAGAACTGACCCACCTGCAGCAGGAGAGGGAGGCAGAACTGACCCACCTGCTGCAGGAGAGAGAGGCAGAACTGACCCACCTGCAGCAGGAGAGAGAGGCAGAACTAACCCACCTGCTGCAGGAGAGAGAGGCAGAACTGACCCACCTGCAGCAGGAGAGGGAGGCAGAACTGACCCACCTGCTGCAGGAGAGGGAGGCAGAACTAACGACCCACCTGCAGCAGGAGAGAGAGGCAGAACTGACCCACCTGCAGCAGGAGAGAGAGGGAGAACTGACGACCCACCTGCAGCAGGAGAGAGAGGCAGAACTGACCCACCTGCAGCAGGAGAGGCAGCGTGCCGAGGTACCTGGGGCCGGGGGGAGCCCAGGGGTTGCTGGGGGGGGAGGGGGGGAGTAGGACGGTGCTGCAAGGGGCGACGGGGAGAGAGACATAGCCCAGGGATCCGTAGGAGGCGCTGCAGAAGACGAGCGTTGACGGCAGCGCCGCCCCAAGTGGCTCTCGTTAGCTGAAGGAGTCAGAGGAGGAGGAGGAGGAGTCGCGTGGGGCGCCCTGCTGAGGAAGACGAAGCTCTCATGGGTCGCCCGGGGGAGAGAGAGAGAGAGAGAGAGAGAGAGAGAGAGAGAGAGAGAGAGAGAGAGAGAGAGAGAGAGAGAGAGAGAGACTTGGCCTCTCATGACCTGAGGTACGTTGACTGTTTGACCAACTGACCCCGTGCCCTGCCCTGCCCTGGCTGGTCATTTGGGGGTCATTTTCAGGCTCGTCAGAGGTCAACGACCATTTGAAATACCTCGAACACAACCTTCAGGTGTTCACGATGATTGATTAAGCCTTCAGCGTCTGATTGACGCATAGGGCACTTACGCATGACCAGGGCTACGCCACATCGTGCGATTTCAATGGCGTAGCAAAGGAGGTTCTAGTTACGTGGCGATAATTTCTTAGCGGATAAAGGAAAGACGATAAATGAAGGCAATATAAACGCGTCGGGGCATTCACTTGTGAAGGTCATGTTGTTCCACTTGTTCGCTACCCGTAGAAAAGGTCAGGCAAGGTCACAGCAGAAGGTCAACTGTGGGAAAGGTCATGCGAGTCGTATTTCATGACGATCATACGAGGATTTGCGACACATGACGGGCGTCAGGTCGCTGTCAGTGAGAATCCATCGCTTTCGTACGTAGCTTAGAGCCGCGCAGGCACGTGCGTGAACCATAGTCAGCAACGCTAGTCACTGCTGCGTACTGCGTGTGTGTGTGTACACGCTAGAGGCCCCTGTAGGACCAGCGTTTGTGCCAGGTGTAGGTAAGTACATTCACTCTGGTCGAATGTAGGTATCGTCTGGTCGAGTGAAACGTCTGGTCGCGGTATGTACCAAGGGCGAAAGTTTCGCCCGTCTTAAGTTTCCAGTTTCATCCTCGGGTGAAACAGACGTGGTCACCTGGAGCATTCCAGCTCTGACGTCACTGGATAGGTGCCTCGCTTGTGGGTGGGTGGGGGGGGGGGGGTGATACAGGTGTGGTGGGGGAGGGGGGTGCAACAGGGGGGGGGTGGTGGTGGTTCTGGGGAGGGGTAAGGGAGGGGAGATATGGAAAGAGGTGAGGGTGAGGAGGTGAGGGTGAGGGATTTTAGGGAGGAAGTAAGACGAGACGCAATGAAAACGGGGACCTCTCTCTCTCTCTCTCTCTCTCTCTCTCTCTCTCTCTCTCTCTCTCTCTCTCTCTCTCTCTCTCTCTCTCTCTCTCTTTCTCTCCAGCTTTTACGCTCCTAGTTAGAGAGAGAGAGAGAGAGAGAGAGAGAGAGAGAGAGAGAGAGAGAGAGAGAGGACAATGAACTCAAGTTCTTAAAATAGGAAGAGAGAATTCGCAAGGGTTAAGTTCACTTTGATTGAACTCCCTCATGAACAATGATCCACACTTCTCCACCTTCAACATGTGTGGTCAGTATTGCATACTGCTCATGGAACGCCCCACTCCCTCATACTGCTCATGGAACGACCCACCCCCTCATACTGCTCATGGAACGACCCCCTCCCTAATACTGCTCATGGAACGACCCACTCCCTCATACTGCTCATGGAACGCCCCACTCCCTCATACTGCTCATGGAACGACCCACCCCCTCATACTGCTCATGGAACGACCCCCTCCCTCATACTGCTCATGGAACGACTCCCTTATACTGCTCAGGGAACGACTCCCTCATACTGCTCATGGAACGACTCCCTCATACTGCTCAGGGAACGACTCCCTCATACTGCTCAGGGAACGACTCCCTCCCTCATACTGCTCAGGGAACGACTCCCTCCCTTATACTGCTCAGGGAACGACCCCCTCATACTGCTCAGGGAACGACTCCCTCATACTGCTCATGGAACGACTCCCTCATACTGCTCAGGGAACGACTCCCTTATACTGCTCAGGGAACGACTCCCTCATACTGCTCATGGAACGACTCCCTCATACTGCTCATGGAACGACCCCCTCCCTCACACTGCTCGAACACCTAGCTCCCCTCATGACACAGACCCTCGGGATGTACACAGAACATCTTCACTTCAAGGTCGACTGTGTTATTCCAGCAACGTTGACCTACGAGAAATATGAGAGGTCAGGTTATACAGGAATTGTATACAAACAGAGTCAAGAGGACTATGGCAACAGAAACTTGATGAAATATGAAATTATAACTAAATTATAGAAGGAGACATAGTGGAAAGATCTATAATTCCTACCTTCTTGAGAGATGCTGTCCACACTTCACTTGAGGAAAGAATTTAAGTTATATATATTATATATATTTTTTTTTCATTTTGCTTTGTCGCTGTCTCCCGCGTTTGCGAGGTAGCGCAAGGAAACAGACGAAAGAAATGGCCCAACCCACCCCCATACACATGTATATACATACACGTCCACACACGCAAATATACATACCTATACATCTCAATGTACACATATATATACACACACAGACACATACATATATACCCATGCACACATTTCACAGTCTGCCTTTATTCATTTCCATCGCCACCTCGCCACACATGTAATAACAACCCCCTCCCCCCACATCTGTGCGAGGTAGCGCTAGGAAAAGACAACAAAGGCCCCATTCGTTCACACTCAGTCTCTAGCTTTGTGTGTGTGTGTGTGTGTGTGTGTGTGTGTGTGTGTGACTAAAAGAAACATATTTTCCTTAACTAAAAACGTTCGTAAAATCAAGAAAATCCCGGGACATGAAAATTGCCAATTCTTCTTATGATTACCTGGCAGACAATTAACCTCTCCCAGAAGACGTGCCCGTCCGCCCTGACCGCCACAAAGGTCAAGCCAGGTCATGACCCGCTGCTGGCAAGGCAGTGTTGCCATAATGGGCTTTTCACCTCACTGGCAGAACATGATCACTCCAGCTGTGAAGGATTTCTATTTTGGGCCAAACTGTTTTTGTGTTCGGGAAATTATTGCTAGTTAAACATTACAAATTAACCCTTTACCCACGACGGTACGACCCTTGAACACGACGGTACGACCCTTGAGCACGACGGTAAGACCCTTGAGCACGACGGTACGACCCTTGAACACGACGGTACGACCCTTGAGCATGACGGAACGACCATTGAGCACGACGGTACGACCCTTGAGCACGACGGTACGACCCTTGAGCACGACGGTACGACCCTTGAGCACGACGGTACGACCCTTGAGCACGACGGTTCGATCCTTGAGCATGACGGAACGACCATTTAGCACGACGGTACGACCCTTGAGCACGAATCCAGGTCACATTTCTGTCTATCGTACCGAAAGGTCGTACCACCGTGTTCAAGGGTCATACCAACACGGTCAGTTGTCGTACCGTCGTTGTCATAGGTCGTACATACGTGCCTGAAGGTCGTCCTGAAAGAAGTAATAATGTAAAAAAATACGAACTTAAAAAACTTCAAAGTAATAAAATAGAAAATGTCTGACGTAAAGTTGGACTGCAAACATCACTATGTGACACTCACGACGCATTACGAAGTGTGTGTGTGTGTGTGTGTCTGGGTCTGTGTGTCTGTGTGTGTGTGTGTGTGTGTGTGTGTGTGTGTGTGTGTGTGTGTGTGTGTGTGTCTGTGTGTGTGTGTGTGTGTGTGTGTGTGTATGTGTGTGTGTGTGTGTGTGTATGTGTGTGTATGTGTGTGTGTGTAAATACTTTTGCATGTATGCATTATGTATTGTGCATATGATAATCATATTTATATACATTACTTCTTGTTTATTCTCTATGTAAATTCTGAATGTAAATGCCTTAATAAGTAAACCATTGCTTGATGCTGTTGACCGTGTGTACGTACATCAGTACACTTCATGTACGTTTATAAAACTTACATATACACATGATGTACATATATGTATACACACCATGATACATAATGTTTGATACCGCTATGCTTTAGTGTCATGTATGAGTTACTAGTTTGCCTAGACTCATACATAAGTTACTAGTTCATCTAGTGTTATACACAAGTCACTAGTTCATCTAGTGTTATACATAAGTCACTAGTTCATCTAGTGTTATACATAAGTCACTAGTTCATCTAGTGTTTTACATAAGTCACTAGTTCATCTAGCGTTATACATAAGTCACTAGTTCATCTAGTGTTATACACAAGTTACTAGTTCATCTAGTGTTATACACAAGTTACTAGTTCATCTAGTGTTATACACAAGTTACAAGTTCACTCTAGCTAGTGTCATAGGCATGTTACTAGTTCAATCTAGTATCATACTAGTGTTTCCTCGTTCTTCCTAAATACACAGATCATTACAGTGTTCCACACTGTTTTATTTCCAACACTGTAATCTTTGCACTCACATCAATGTAAACCAAAAATTTCCAACAATGTAGAATTATTGCATATATTTCCAGCAATATAATTCATCTACTTCTATATAGTGTTACCTTTGTATTTCCAACAACGCTACATTGTATTCCTTGTATTTCCAACACTGTATTTCTTTTATTTCCTCTACTGTATCCTTTGTATTTACAACACTGTATACCTCGTATTTCCAATACTGTAGTTTTGTATTTATTACACTTTATTCCATGTATTTCCTACAATGGAAACCTTACAATTTTTACACTGATTTCCTTATGTTTCTTAAACTGTATTCCATATATTTCTTCCACTGTATTCTATGCATTTACTACACTGTATTCCATATATTTCCTACACTGTATTCTAGGTATTTCCTCTACTTTATTCCTTGTATTTTCTCTACTGCATTCCATATATTTCCTACACTGTAATCCATATATTTCCTACACTGTATCTCTTGTATTTCCTTCACTGTAATTCAAATATTTCCTACACTGTATATCTTGTATTTCCTACACTGTATCTCTTGTATTTCCTACACTGTATAGAGTCAAGCTCTGGTTTTCTCGGTGTTGTTCAAGTGGTGTTGTAGTGGTGGTGTTGGGGATGGTGTTGTTGGTGTTGTAGTGGTGGTGGTGTTGGTGTTGTAGTGGTGGTGGTGGTGGTGGTGGTGGTGTTGTAGTGGTGGTGGTGTTGGTGTTGTAGTGGTGGTGGTGGTGGTGGTGGTGGTGTTGTAGTGGTGGTGGTGTTGTAGTGGTGGTGGTGGTGGTGGTGTTGTAGTGGTGGTGGTGTTGTAGTGGTGGTGGTGGTGGTGGTGTTGTAGTGTTGGTGTTGTAGTGGTGTTGGTGGTGGTGTTGTAGTGGTGGTGGTGTTGGTGTTGGTGTTGGTGTTGGTGGTGGGACGATGAGTAGTGGGAACTGCCCCAGTAATGGAACCAAGGTTCAACAGGTCGACCCACCCAGCCCACAGCTGGTGTTTGTAGTCCACCTCTCTCTCTCTCTCTCTCTCTCTCTCTCTCTCTCTCTCTCTCTCTCTCTCTCTCTCTCTCTCTCTCTCTCTCTAAATCGTGTGCGCGCGTGCACACGCGCTGGGAGAGTAAGAAACAGACACAAAAAAGGCCACATTCGTTCACACTCAATCTCCAGCTGTCATGTAATAATGCACCGAAACCACAGCTCCCTTTCCACATCCAGGCCCCACAAAACTTTCCATGGTTCACCCCAGACGCTCCACATGCCCTGGTTCAATCCATTGACAGCACGTCGACCCCAGTATACCACATCGTTCCAATTCACTCTATTCCTTGCACGCCTCTCACCCTCCTGCATGTTCAGGCCGCGATCGCTCAAAGTCTTTTTACTCCATCTTTCTTAAGAATATATATATATATATATATATATATATATATATATATATATATATATATATATATATATATATATATATATATATATATATATATATTTTTTTTTTTTTTTTTTGGCTTTGTCGCTGTCTCCCGCGTTTGCGAGGTAGCGCAAGGAAACAGACGAAAGAAATGGCCCAACCCACCCCCATACACATATCTTGATTCAATCCACTGACAGCACGTCAACCCCGGTATACCACATCGCTCCAATTCACTCTATTCTTTGCCCTCCTTTCACCCTCCTGCATGTTCAGGCCCCGATCACACAAAATCTTTTTCACTCCATCTTTCCACCTCCAATTTGGTCTCCCTCTTCTCCTCGTTCCCTTCACCTCCGACACATATATCCTCTTGGTCAATCTTTCCTCACTCATTCTCTCCATGTGACCAAACCATTTCAAAACACCCTCTTCTGCTCTCTCAACCACGCTCTTTTTATTTCCACACATCTCTCTTACCCTTACGTTACTTACTCGATCAAACCACCTCACACCACACATTGTCCTCAAACATCTCATTTCCAGCACATCCATCCTCCTGCGCACAACTCTATCCATAGCCCACGCCTCGCAACCATACAACATTGTTGGAACCACTATTCCTTCAAACATACCCATTTTTGCCTTCCGAGATAATGTTCTCGACTTCCACACATTCTTCAAGGCTTCCAGAATTTTCGCCCCCTCCCCCACCCTATGATCCACTTCCGCTTCCATGGTTCCATCCGCTGCCAGATCCACTCCCAGATATCTAAAACACTTCACTTCCTCCAGTTTTTCTCCATTCAAACTCACCTCCCAATTGACTTGACCCTCAACCCTACTGTACCTAATAACCTTGCTCTTATTCACATTTACTCTTAACTTTCTTCTTTCACACACTTTACCAAACTCAGTCACCAGCTTCTGCAGTTTCTCACATGAATCAGCCACCAGCGCTGTATCATCAGCGAACAACAACTGACTCACTTCCCAAGCTCTCTCATCCCCAACAGACTTCATACTTGCCCCTCTTTCCAAAACTCTTGCATTCACCTCCCTAACAACCCCATCCATAAACAAATTAAACAACCATGAAGACATCACACACCCCTGCCGCAAACCTACATTCACTGAGAACCAATCACTTTCCTCTCTTCCTACACGATATATATATATATATATATATATATATATATATATATCGTCCATGTCTTGACATACAGACTTATCAATCACATATTGTCAGTCTATTGTCTGTCTGTCTGTCTCTCAACCGTGTGCAAGACTGAGTGTGTGTCCTCAGTGTCGTAGTGCCTGGGAGGGTAAGCTCTGCTCTACAGTTCATGGTTCCATTATGATCAACGATACACACACCACACTGTTGACTTTCCATCAACATTTGCATAAATGAGTTAGTCCGTGTGTGTGTGTGTGTGTGTGTGTGTGTGTGTGTGTGTGTGTGTGTGGGTGGGTGCAAGGAATAATTCTTAACAAAAGAAAATGGTTTTCATTCCGCGAAATAGGAAAGAAAATGAAAGTATATTTTTTCTTGGAAATGAATTCTGAAACTTTGATAACGTGGCTGATGGACAGGCTTCTACAACAGGCGTGTCTACAACAGATATGTTTACAACAGTGGTATGTCTACAACAGGTATGTTTACAACAGTGGTATGTCTACAACAGGTATGTTTACAACAGATATGTCTACAACAGACATGTCTACAGCACGAACCTCTACAACAGATATGTCTACAACAGACATGTCTACAGCACGAACCTCTACAACAGATATGTCTACAACAGACATGTCTACAGCACGAACCTCTACAACAGATATGTCTACAACAGACAGGTCTACAGCACGAACCTCTACAACAGATATGTCTACAACAGACATGTCTACAGCACGAACCCCTACAACAGATATGTCTACAACAGACATGTCTACAACAGATATGTCTATATTAGGCACCTCTACAACAGATATGTCTACAACTGGCACCTTTATCCCCTTTGCCTTTGTACAATGGCACTATGCACGCATTCTGCCAATCCTCAGGCACTTCACCATGAACCATACATACATTGAATATCCTCACAAACCAGTCAACAACTCAGTCACCCACTTTTTTAATAAATTCCGTTGCAATACCATCCAACCCGCCGCCTTGCCGGCTTTCATCTTCCGCAAAGCTTTCACTACCTCTCATTCTCCCTGACCCTTAGGGCATTACGTATTTGCAGTCCAGAGTTTATTGATGATGAGTTTGAGAAGATATATTCTATTGGATCTAAGTTAAAATACCCTAGATCTTTCATTGATAAATCCCTCAAGTTAGCAAAGAAATCATTTTATAGAGTTGAGCTCAAACCTCCCATTGACACCAAGAATCTTTTAGTTCTCCCTTTTAATAATAATTTCACTTTGCTTCCCATGTTGCTTAAATCCTTTAATGTAAATGTTGCCTTTAGCAACAATGATACTATAAAGAATATCTTAATCAGGAATTCACCAGAAAATTCTCTTGGATGCAACTATAAAGTGCCTTGTGGAAACTGTGATAGATTTTATGTTGGTCAGACTGGTAAGGATCTTTCTGTTAGACTTAAGCAACATAAATATAGTATAAGAACGGGACAAGAATCAAATGCCTTGTTTAATCATGTTAAAAACTATGATCATTGTATTGACTGGAGTAACGCCATCTCAGTTATTAACTCTAACTTTATTACCAAGAGAAATATCATTGAATCTTCTATTGTTAGATACACAAAGAATTATAATCTTAATATTAGTGATGGTCTATACAAATTAGATAACTTTATTGTTGATAAGATTTGTAAAATGGTAAGTTTATGAACGCTCGTTGTATGTTTTGGACAATCACATGTTTACCAAATGGCGTCCTAGCTTCGCCTCTTCGATGTTTATCAACTGACTGTTATATTTCTCTCTTGTGTCTCCCCTGATGATGTGTTTATTACACGAAAGTGCACTTGGGAACTTTTCGTGTTTCATTTTCCCCGTGGACTCATAGGGATATCTTGATCACGCGCAAAATTGTGATCCTTTCCAATATATATATATATATATATATATATATATATATATATATAGGAGAGAGATTCACGCCAGCGACCGACAGGAGATGGGTAAAGGCGAATTATACCCGGGATAACTTTGCAGTAACGGATGGTCTACGAGACCCCGAAAACGAGACCGCGAGAGCGAGACCTCGAGAACGAGATCCTGAGAGCGAGACCCCGAGAGCGAGACCTCGAGAACGAGATTCCAAGAGCAAGACTCCGAGAACGAGACCTCGAGAACAAGGCCCCGAGAACGAAATCCCCGAGAAAGAGGCTTCGAGAACGAGACCCAGACCTTGAGAAATAATGGTAACTTCAGCATCGTACATCAAGCCAAGATCAAAATGTTCTCCTCAAGTTTGGCCACTTCAACTACGGAAGCACAAAGAACTCATAGAGAAAGTCCAGAGGAGGGCGATCACGAAGGTACAGAACTTAAGGGGGATGAGTTATAAGGAAAGGCTGGAAGCCATATTTCTCCCCACCTTGGAAGAGAGAAGAGTGAGGGTAACCTAATCACAACCATCTTTAAGTTATCAAAACACTTCAATAACGTGAACGGTGAACAGTTCTTCGAGAGATGTAGAAATGGAGGCACCAGAGAACATAACATGAAATCAAGGAAGAACATTTCCAGGGGGTCAATGTGAACAAGTATTTTGATAACAAGAATCCTGGATCAATGTTATAAACTGAAAGAAAATGTGATGAATGTGGACAACATACAGGAGTGTACAGGACCCCTACGGGAGTAGGATTCCCTCCCTGTACTACACACACACACACACACACACACACACACCCAGGCAACTGACCCACACCAAGACGTAAATAAGACATCTCCTCCAGTGACTCACGCCCCTTGATTCACCCTACCATGACTCACTGTGACTCACTGTCCACCTCTTAGTCATACACGCAGTTTCACAACCTTCAGATAAGCTCGACAGCAAACAACTTAAATATCAGTGTTGTATTTCATGGAATCCTTCACGTGGACACTGATCACTGCAGAACCAAACAGATGATTGCACACCGTAACTATAATGGTCAACAACGCTAGTGTGATGATCAACACACTTGATCTGATGTTTACGTTATGACCTAAGCTTTTGACAGATGTAAAATGGGCTTCACCACAGAGAAGAGGCGATCATATATATATATATATGCATTTATATATATATATATATATATATATATATATATATATATATATATATATATATATATATATATATATATATGTATGTATGTATATATATATATATATCTTAGAAGTAAATATTTATCTTTATTTATAACAAAGATACAATTCTTACACCAGCCTTAATTAAAAGAAATTTGCATAAGGCATTGTGGAGTAATGAGTTAATTATATTCATTCTCTGTCAACAATATATGGTCTCTATTGTCTCGCATGGGAGAATAAAGAGCTATACGAGTATAAAAGTTGCCCCTCTGTACTATTTAGAGTGTTTTTCAACCCTTATAACCAAGATATATTGTGTGGACGACATGATATAATCACTTCGGTACGTATTCATGTGTACGATGTCTAGTTTCTGGCGTACGAAGTTGTATTCTATTGTTTCTGAAGTAAAAAAAAATATAAATCAGAGGTTCAGAAACCAACTCTTTGTGCTGGGTATAAAGCCAGACCATCAATTTTTCTTCGTGCGACCTCGCGAGGGATATCACTGGTCCGGTGTGGCGAAGTGGGGGGGGGGTTCGAACGGGTGGCGTTAATTAGTGTATTATTGGTAATCTGGCACCCGCCTCCTCCATTAGCCAGACGCGTTTTTTGTTCCCCTGAAAAAGATGCCCGTTTTCTTTGCCCGGCGCCAGGGTCGCCTAATTACAACTTAGGGCTTTGAGATCAAGGCTTTCAGTCGTCTTTATATAATATATTTATTTCATTCATTTCACGTGGATGAAGTACAAATTTTCATTAATATGAGGTAAGTCTGGCAGGAATAAATGATGGAGAAGAGGGTAACTACAGAAGCTTTTCATGACCGCCTTAATCAAACATTAACAAATTCGTTTTAGGGGGATCGAGAGAAAACGGACACTCATTTGATTATATAACGTTACCGTTATATGAAAGACTGCCTCGTTGTAGCGGGGGCGGGGGAGGGGGGGGGGGGGTATATCCTGTATGGCGGGGTAGCGACGGAAATGGATGAAGGTAGCAGGTATGAATGTATACATATGTATATATGCATATGTCTGTGTATGTATATGTATGTATACGATGATATGTATATGTATGTATATGTGCGTGTATGGGCGTTTATATATATATATATATATATATATATATATATATATATATATATATATATATATATATATATATATATATATATTCTTTCTTCTTTCTTTCAAACTATTCGCCATTTCCCGCATTAGCGAGGTAGCGTTAAGAACAGAGGCCTGGGCCTTTGAGGGAATACCCTCACCTGGCCCAATTCTCTGTTCCCTATTTTGGAAAATTAAAAAAAACGAGAGGGGAGGATTTCCAGCCCCCCGCTCCCTCCCCTTTTAGTCGCCTTCTACGACACGCAGGGAATACGTGGGAAGTATTCTTTCTCCCCTATCCCCAGGGATATATATATATATATATATATATATATATATATATATATATATATATATATATATATATATATATATATATATATATATATATATATATATATATCCGGAGTCTTCATACAAGAGGTAACACAGAAAACGAGAAGTCACCTTCATTGTGGCTTAACATTATCATCATCAGCGGACGGGAAAATATACAGTGTCGTTGTAAAGGTTTTCGTTCTAGAAGGGATCACCTTACCCTGCTCCTTCATGGAGCGCAATCTCGAAGCTGCAAGAGCCTCATAAAGGAGGAGTGTAAGGTTAAATAATGAGAGTAATAATGATAATGATAACAATAATGTTATTAGGAGTAATAGATAGTATTCTTAGTAATAATAATAATGATAATAATAATAATAATAATAATAATAATAATAATAATAATAATAATAATGATAATAATGATAACGATGATAATAATGATAATAATAGTTTTCAATAATCATTAATACCATTATTATTACTGTTATTATCATTATCATAATTATCATTATTATTATCATTAGTAGTAGTAGTAGTAATAGTAGTGGTAGTAGTAGTACTACTTAGAGTAATAATGGGGAGAAAAACAGAGAAAAAAAGTATGATAAAATCATCATGACTGCCAACGTACTACGTGAATATTTAGAAACTTCCAAGTATAAGTGAAACACGTTTCACTCAGCGTTACCAACACCCAGTGACACACGTTTCGCCCAGTGTTACCAACACCCATCAAAACAGACACCATACATGGTGATCAAACTCCTTTATATATGTCTCTGATTAATCTACCATCACTACGGATTATCGATTGATTAAATCCATAATTCACCTTGATTATCAGTTAATGAAACACTTGATTTATCATGATTATCAACTGATCAAGTACATCGTGTCTTTTATTTAATCAATGCATAATTTGCCGTGATTATTTTGATCAAATATAATTTTCTGGGAGGGTCGTACCCGCGGGTCGTCAGTGGGAGCGGGTCATTCATCGATGGGTCGTACCAGCGGCTCGTTCCTGGGAGTCGTACCAGCGGGTCGTTCTTCGATGGGTCGTACCAGCGGGTCGTTCTTCGATGGGTCGTATCAGCGGGTCGTTCTTCGATGGGTCGTATCAGCGGGTCGTACCAGCTGGTCGTGCCTGGAGTCGTACCAGCGGGTCGTTCCTGGGAGTCGTATCAGCGGGTCGTACTTCGATGGGTCGTATCAGCGGCTCGTTCCCGGAGTCGTACCAGCGGGTCGTCCCTGGGAAGGTCGTCCTTGAAGATCGTCCAGTCGTCCCTCGGCCTGTCCTACGGGGGTCGTCATGGTAGTCGTTCCTCGTGTCGTTGTCGTGTCGTGTAGACGAGTCGCCAGATTCTCAATGTGTTCTAACGCACAGACAAACACGTACACATACACAGACACACAGACACAGACACAGACACAGAGACCTGCGTTGTCTGTAATGCGATGTGTTATGGTAATTTTGATATGAATTATTGATTTAGAATATACTTCACATCCTTTCAATAAGAAGTGTGATTGCTGCTCTTAACCTGGGTGACGTTTTCTGTGATCTTGAGAACACAGCCCCACATCCTCCCCTGCCCACGTCACACTCGCCTGGAGAATCCGGGTTCATGCACCAGCGTTCGTGACGCGTTCTGCAGCCTGGATTACATATCCCCTGCAGGCCTGGCTGGCTTGGCTTACCGGAGGGTGAAGGTGTGTGTGTGTGGGGTGTGGGGGTGTGGGTATGGTGTGGGCGGGTGTGTGTGAGGGGAGGTGTGGGGGTGTGGGTGTGGTGTGGGCGGGTGTGTGTGAGGGGAGGTGTGGGGTGGGTGTGTAGAGGTTGGGTTAGCTATCAAGCTCCTACATCCGAGGGAATTCGACTTCAGGTACACGAACGGGCGAGATGTAAACACAGAGCTTGGTGGCTGGCGGCGATGGGCGAGAGAGAGAGAGAGAGAGAGAGAGAGAGAGAGAGAGAGAGAGAGAGAGAGAGAGAGAGAGAGGAAGACTGACTCGACTCTTGTCCCACGTAATAATGACCTCCAATTTATCATACGAAACATTAAAGTATGATAAAGATCTCATGGTAAGACATGATGAATATTCTATCTATATTGATCTTCATCACAGTAATATTCACTGATATTCCTCACTAGCAAGATCATTTCAGCTTCAGATCTTGAACACAGTGTGAGGTTCGTGGCAGTTTCCCCTCCCCACCTTCCCCTTCTGAATTACCATATGTGATCCAGTGGTCTATGATGCCCTGCAAACTGCTGCCGGTTGTCCAGTGGGATCATTTGACCTCCAAAGGAGACTACGAGAGGAAAGGAGGGTCACCGGAGGTCTACAACGGAGGCAGTGTGAGGGTCTAACGGAGGCAACGGTAGTGTGGCAGAGTCAAAAGACGTCAAACAGAGATAATAGACTTCTAACGGGGTGAAAAAAATACAGTGGAGACAAAGAACGTCCAACGTAGCCAAAGGACGTCCAACGGAGCCAAAGAACGTCCAACGGAGACAAAGAACGTCCAACGGAGACAAGGAACGTCCAACGGAGTCAAAGGAGGTCCAACGGAGACAAAGAACGTCCAACGGAGTCAAAGGAGGTCCAACAGAGTCGAAGAAGGTACATCGGAGACAAGGGACGTTCAGCGAAGGCAACAGAGGTCCTAGAGAAGACCACCAGACTTCCAACGGAGTACAACGGGTCTAACGGAGCACGACAACGGAGGCCTGCAGGACGATAGACCATCAGGCATAAACTACACAGGAAGACGACACTGCCGGTGGAAGCCATCACGCCTGGCAGTGCTCGCCGTACCTGGCATTCCTGCTTTTATCTCCTCGAAAAACAAGAGCGAGAGATCGTCTCCCACAAGCAAGGGAGGAGGACACAAGACCCTCGCGCAGGGAAGGCTCAGCTCCTACTGCCTCTCAGGGGGACAATGACTTAAGCGAGGGAGTGTTGAATGGCGCTGTCTTCCCGTCGCTGGGAATATTCCCAGGAGGAAATACATATTCATGACCACGAGCGAGGCCACACACGCCACCCGCCATGTATACATCTCACTCTTATAAGAATGTGTTAAAGTGACATCAAGTATACATTGTACCCGATTGCAACAACCCTGTGTGGATATGTTCCAATACTTCACCAGAACAAAGGAAATTTATATATATATATATATATATATATATATATATATATATATATATATATATATATATATATATATATATATATATATATCAGGACCGATTTCTATGAGTCGTGGTGTTAACTCTGGCCTTTCTAATGTTCGTGACGGCCCAAAGCTGCGCCACTTCCAGTACCAGGGAAGTGTAGAAGACTTCGCCTGTATAAGCTCACACCACGTTTGAATGTCACCTTTAACGAGGCTGTATCACTGGAGGTACGGTCTCGTCAGAGAACTGCTCACTCCAAAGGAGTCTACACATCCCTGCTACTGGTAGGAGCGCAGCCTCAGGCTGCAGAAGCTACTGGAAAGAAATGAAATGTCCTTGGTTAAGTATACGTAAATAAATGAATACACCTCCGTCTCCAGCTTCGCGTGTCTCGCCTTCCACTAACACTTTACACTCCCAAACTTAAGCATATTTCCCAGAAGTGTATCGCCACTTTACACTTAATATCATGTGCGAACCCTTAATGGTGTACTTATACTTAACATATATACCTAACAAGACCACCGACCTCTGTCTTGACCAAGGTATATCATCATATATTCCATGATACACATCGCTGGCTCCCGCCCATCACGAACGCGCCCCCGGCTCGAACGCATATGCAGCTGAATTTATAGTCTGGGCCACGACGGTACGGTCCTTGAGCACAACGGTACGACCTTTGAGCACGACGGCACGACCCTTGAGCACGACGGCACGACCCTTGAGCACGACGGTACGACCCAAAACCACCATCATACGTAAGAGCCGTGCCTTCGTGCTTAAGGGTCGTGCCGTCTTGTTCAAGGGTCATACCGTCGTGCTCAATGGTCGTACCGTCGTGCTCAAGGAACGTACCGCCGTGCTCAAGACCGTACCGTCGTGCTTTAAGGAATTAAACACCAGATTAACAGCAAGAGGACATGAACAGCTGGTGTTCTGTTGACTGGATGATGTGGAGGGGTTGATAATACTCTCCCCCCCTCCCTCCCCTCCTTCCCTCACCCCGTCCCTCCCTCATCCCCTCCATTCCCTCCCACCCTCTTCCCCTCCCTCCCTCTCATTTCCCTCACCCCCCTACAAGGGGAAGAAGGGAAGGTGTCCCCCCTCCCTCCTCCTGTCATGCTTTTCATCCGGGTATGATGCTCTCTCTGTCTCTCTCTCTCTCTCTCTCTCTCTCTCTCTCTCTCTCTCTCTCTCTCTCTCTCTCTCTCTCATCTTTGCTGGTAGAGACAGTCGACTATTCCTACCCACTCCTGGTTTTTTTAAGTCATTTTTTCTGTCGACTTCTTTCTTCTGTTGGAATTACCGTAGCGTGTGCCTCACACACGTTCATGTATTGCAATATAACAACATCTGCATTATGGACAATTCTCTCCAACGATCTTATTCACGATGTGTGAGGCAATTCATCTTTAGGGTGTCATAAACTGTGTATAATTCTATGAACATAAACCGTTTGCGTGTGTGTGTATATATACATATATATATATATATATATATATATATATATATATATATATATATATATATATATATATATATATATATATATATATAGTGAGGTATCGCAAGGATACAGACCAAGAATGGCCCAACCAGCCCACATACACATGTATATACATACACGTATATACATACACACGCACATATACATACCTATACATCTCAACGTATACATACATATACATGCACAGACATGTACATATGTACACATGTACATATTCATAATTGCTGCCTTCATCCATTCCTGTTGCCGGCCCCGCCACACATGAAATGCCACCCTCTCCACCCGCGAGGTAGCGCTATGAAATGACAACAAAGGCCACATTCATTCACACTCAGTCTCTAGCTGTCATGTGTAATGCACCGAAACCACAGCTCTCTTTCCACATCCAGGCCCCGCAGAACCTTCCATGGTTTACCTCAGACGCTTCACATGCCCTGGTTCAATCCACTGACAGCACGTCGACCCCGGTATACTACATCGTTTCCAATTCACTCTATTCCTTGCACGCCTTTCACCTTCCTGTATGTTCAGGCCCCGATAGCTCAAAATCTTTTTCACTCCATCTTTCCACCTCCAATTTGGTCTCCCACTTCTCCTCGTTCCCTCCACCTCTGACACATATATCCTCTTTGGCAATCTTTCCTCTCTCATTCTCTCAATGAAACCAAACCATTTCAAAGCACCCTCTTCTGCTCTCTCAACCATACTCTTTTTATTACCACACATCTCTCTTACCCTTACATTACTTACTCTATCAAACCACCTCACCACATATTGTCCTCAAACATCTCATTTCCAGTACATCAACCCTCCTCCGCACAACTCTATCTATAGTCCACGCCTCGCAACCATATAACATTGTTGGAACCACTATTCCTTCAAACATACCCATTTTTGCTTTCCAAGATAACGTTCTCGACTTCCACACATTCTTCAATGCTCCCAGAACTTTCGCCCCCTCCCCCACCCTATGATTCACTTCCGCTTCCATGGTTCCATCCGCTGCCAAATCCACTACCAGTTTTTCTCCATTTAAACTTACCTCCCAGTTGACTTGTCCCTCAACCCTACAATACCTAATAACCTTGCTCTTATTCACATTTACTCTCAGCTTTCTTCTTTCACACACTTTACCAAACTCAGTCACCAGCTTCTGCAGTTTCTCACCCGAATCAGCCACCAGCGCTGTATCATTAGCGAACAACAACTGACTCACTTCCCAAGCTCTCCCATCCACAACAGACTGCATACTTGCCCCTCTTTCCAAAACTCTTGCATTCACCTCCCTAACAACCCCATCCATAAACAAATTAAACAACCATGGAGACATCACGCACCCCTGCCGCAGACCAACATTCACTGAGAACCAATCACTTTCCTCTCTTCCTACACGTACACATGTCTTACATCCTCGATAAAAACTTTTCACTGCTTCTAACAACTTGTCTCCCACACAATATATTCTTAATACCTTCCACAGAGCATCTCTATCAACTCTATCATATGCCTTCTCCAGATCCATAAATGCTACATACAAATCCATTTGCTTTTCCAAGTATTTCTCACATACATTCTTCAAAGCAAACACCTGATCCACACATCCTCTACCACTTCTGAAACCACACTGCTCTTCCCCAATCTGATGCTCTGTACATGCCTTCACCCTCTCAATCAATACCCTCCCATACAATTTCCCAGGGATACTCAACAAACTTATACCTCTGTAATTTTAGCACTCACTCTTATCCCCTTTGCCTTTGTACAATGGCACTCACTATGCAAGCATTTCGCCAATCCTCAGGCACTTCACCATGAGTCATACATACATTAAATAACCTTACCAACCAGTCAACAATTACAGTCACCCCCTTTTTTTAATAAATTCCACTGCAATACCATCCAAACCTGCTGCCTTGCCGGCTTTCATCTACCGCAAAGATAGATATATATAGATCTTTGTAGATAGATAGATAGATTGATAGATAGATAGATAGACTGATTGATTGATATATAGATAGATAGATAGAGATAGATAGATAGATAGATAGATAGACAGATATACTTTAAAAAATGTATCGGAATCCATGTGTGTGTGTGTGTGTGTGTGTGTGTGTGTGTGTGTGTCACATACACCAGCCACACAGTGGCAGTATCTGGGAATCCCTCGTGCTTAATTATCAGATAAACCAGGAATTTAAGTCGTTTATCTCCACGACAACACTGGCTCCGTCGCCCCACGACGCGGAACGACAACAGAAAACAAGAATCCAGAATAAACGACATATTTGTTATATACATATCCTGGGTCAGGCTGGGGGAGGGAGGGGGGGAGAGGGTCGAGCTTGGGGGAGGAGGAGATAACCCAGAAGATGACATTCTTACCCTGTACGCGTCTCATTGAATAATCTTTATGCTACATAGCATAATGCTGCATAGCATAATGTTGCATAGCATAGTGCTGCATAGCATAATGTTGCATAGCATAGTGCTGCATAGCATAATGCTGCATAGCATAGTGCTGCATAGCATAATGTTACGTAGCATAGTGCTGCATAGCATTAGAAGACTATGATTCTTAACCATATTTTCATCGTTGTATTACAATACATCAGTTGTATTTTACATTTGACGCTTTAAGTAAAATGAATAATATCAGATTTACTTACTGTAATAAGTTGGCTCAGTTCGTAGTAACGTCATATCTCAAAAGCTCACCAGTGTAATTATTGAGATGTTTTGAATATAAACACACATGTGCATGACGCAGGTACAGTGCATTGCATGACCTGCTTACTGGCACTGCTGGTAACCTGTTGTGGCCTCAGGTCAGACTGGTGACCTACCAGTGATCTCAGGTCAGACTGGTGACCTGCCAGGGGCTACAGGTCAAACCAGTGACCTATCAGGGGCAATAGGTCAAACCAGTGACCTATCAGGGGCTACAGGTCAAACCAGTGACCTATCAGGGGCAATAGGTCAAACCAGTGACCTATCAGGGGCTACAGGTCAAACCAGTGACCTATCAGTGGCTACAGGTCAAACTAGTGACCTGCTGATAATGAGGCACATCAGTAGACTCAGTACTCATAGCAAGTGATGAGGATAATGAGATGTACTCATTAAAAGTAATGAGGATAATGAGAGACATCAACAGACCTCATACTTAATAAAGTGCAGGTAAACAATTGTCACGTGGAGGGAAAATGATACACTAATGTCACTATATCTGATGTCTATACTTGATGTCACTATACCTGATGTCACTATACCTGATGTCACTATACCAGATGTCACTATACTAGATGTCACTATACCAGAAGTCACCATACCAGATGTCACTATACCAGATGTCACTATACCAGATGTCACTATACTTGATGTCACTATACCAGATGTCACTATACTAGATGTCACTATACCAGAAGTCACTATACCAGATGTCACTATACCAGATGTCACTATACCAGAAGTCACTATACCAGATGTCACTATACCAGATGTCACTATACCAGAAGTCACTATACCAGATGTCACTATACCAGATGTCACTATACTTGATGTCACTATACCAGATGTCACTATACCAGATGTCACTATACCAGAAGTCACTATACCAGATGTCACTATACCAGATGTCACTATACTTGATGTCACTATACCAGATGTCACTATACCAGATGTCACTATACCTGATGTCACTATACCAGATGTCACTATACCAGATGTCACTATACTTGATGTCACTATACCAGATGTCACTATACCAGATGTCACTATACTTGATGTCACTATACCTAATTCACTATACTTGATGTCACTATACCAGATGTCAGTATACCTGTCACTATACTTGACGTCACTATACCTGATGTCACTATACCTGGTGTCACTATACCAGATTTCACTATACCTGATGTCACTATACTTGATGTCACTATATTTCATGTCATATGCCTGATGTCATTATACCTAATGATTCTTGAAGTCTTCCTCAAGGAAAATATTATTAACTACAAACATAAAATATTCTACACACACACACACACACACACACACACACACACATACACACACACACACACACACACACACACACACACACACACTATGTCTTTCTAAACAGAAAACACAACATACAATACGTCTGGTTTTACAGTTGTAAATGATTCACATGGGTGTTGTTTAGGGGTTCGAACCCACATAGATCCGAGCCTATTTGACTCAGAAGCTTCAAATTCCCGTAAGGAGAGTTCGAACCCATACTACAGGATTCATACTGACTGATAGCATTTTTGATACGCTTACAACACTATTCTATATATATTCTATATATCAAAAACGTATGAAATAAGAGCACTTTAAACTTGAACTTACCCATGACTACCGAAGCGAGAACCAGGATGAGATAAAGCTTCATTTCTGATCCAGGAACAGTTGTCGGTAATTCGAAGCCGTGTTCAGATCCCGAAGTGGCTGGAAGGTGGCCTTTTAAATGTCTCTTGGGATCCCCTCAGTGGAGGTCGACCCTCATTTAGGGATCAGAGAGAGGAGAAAATCACAGTTCAGAGATCCGGCAGTCCGTTTTCTAAACTTTCCCTTCCCCCAACACTTCAGATTTTCATCGTAACGCCGAGAGATAGAACACGGCGAAAACAGAATGTGTTCCAAGCTTTAAAATTACTCAGTTATTAGATATACAATTATCACCGATAACAAAAGACCTGACACTTGTGTTGTTCATACGAGATGATTCAGTCGATCAACTTTCTTTTGAAACAAGACAAAACCAGTTTATTAATCTCACCTTTTGTGATTAATCATTTATAATCAGTGTGTACAATTCTTTAATCTCACAATTAATGTTCAGCTATTGATCACACAATCAAATTTCAGCCATTGATGACAACATCAGATTTCAGCTTTAACTCTCACTCTTAGCTTCTGTTTCAGTTAGCTTAGTTTCAGTTATCTCCGTTTCTGAATTGCTTTTCTTATTTCTAGTTTCAGCAAGCATGACTTCCAGTGGCCTTAGTTCCAGATAGTTTCAGTATCTTATCTCTAATCTCAGTTATCTTAATCTCCGTTTCAGTTGTCTTCGTTTCAGTTAGCTGCAGTGTGTCAGTTTCATGCAGGTTTTCTTTATTTTTCATTATCACTTGTAACTTATGAAATCTGTTTCAGTATCATAATCAATAGTCTTGTCATAAATTAAAAGTTTCCTCTTTATCTTAGTTTCAGTTTCAGTACCCTACACTGAAATCAGTTTCAGTTTCAGTATCCTATACTGAAATCTGTTTCAAGAGCACATTCACAACATTTTCTGTTATCTCATACTGTGAAGTAACTCGTTTCATTAGGTTGTATAATTTCCAGGTTATCATAACCTTGTGTTATCATGGTCTGGTTATCACATGTTTCAGCAATGGTGTTGCTATCAAGATCACAACCTGAGACTCTGCAGTTATCATGTTTCAAATATCCGTTTCATGTAGCAGGTATAGCCATACTTCTAAGATCACACGTTTCAAGCGTCTTCGTCATACTAGTTTCATCACTGGAGTTTCATTGGTCGTCTTTGTCCTCGTGGTGTTGTTATGTAATTCGTGTGATCATACCACAGGTGAAGGTTCCTCCGCCGTTCAGTACGTACCTTCCCTCCTCACGTTCTCTGACGTCGACGCGTCTGGAACGAGTGAGAAAAACATATAATGAATATTGGCAACAAATCTGATATTTTTTGTTGATGTTGATAATAATATTTTCCATATGATTACAAAATAAGGACTTAATTATCATGTTCTGTGACTAGAAATCAACCTAGTAAATATATATATATATATATATATATAGCGTCCTAGCTACGTCTCTTAGTTGTGTATCAACTGACTGTTATATTTCTTTCTTGTGTCTCCCCTGATGATGTGATTATTACACGAAAGTGCACTTAGGAACTTATCGTGTTTCATTTCTCTATGGACTCATAGGAATATACATATATATATATATATATATATATATATATATATATATATATATATATATATATATATATATATATATATATATATATATAAGAAAACGATAGATAAATGGTAAACGAAGATTATATTTAGTTATTCTCCAATACAATCATGCTGCTCCACTTGCACCCAACCCCTCCTTCCCCTCTGCATCGTTGAATGAATTAAATATCAGACGATATCCGACCTCCGGATAAGTCACAATAACAGCACGATTTATCCGGATACCTGACTCACAGAATAAGATATTGAGGTATATTTTCCCGGCGTTGGATTTACTTGGTAAATATCACAGCTCATGTGGGTGAGCCAGGGTTCGAGGAAGCTGGCTTCATGTGTATTGAATCTTTACCAAAGGTTCTGTGTTGGAAGAGATCCAGTGTGTAGAAATATGTATATTGCAAAGCCATATGTTATCATATATATATATTCGCCATTTACCGCGCCAGTGAGGTAGCGTCAAGGAAAGATGACTGAGCCTTAAAGGATAAAATCCTCACTTGGCCCCTTCTCTGTTCGTCCTTTTGGGAAGTAAAACAGGAGGGGAGGATTTCCAGCCCTATACACATATACGTGTGTGTGTGTGTGTGTGTGTGTGTGTTCAGACACCTAACACCAAGATAACAAAGTATCAACATAGCGTGATGATAAAGACAACAGGGCGCTGTGCTACACTGCTGAGGGATTATCTCAGCTGTGCTCAGCATAACTCAGGCTTCTGTAGAGTCATGTAGTAACAACATCACTACAGAATGGTTATCACTGGCGAAGATCAGAGATAATAGATAAGTAAAACCAGACATTAGCAGCTTCGCTCATGATAACTGATTTAGGAAAATATGGAAATGAGTTCTCCAGGTAGAAGGGAGGTGAAGGGTGAAGTGATAAAGATAAGCAAATGGAAGATATAGATTGATAAGGAGAACAGGTCAAATGATAAGAATATTCCTACAAGAAAAATTATCAAGTGAGGTCAGGGACGTGCACACGATTCCAGGTGAGGTCAGGGACGTGCACACATTGTCAAGTGAGGTCAGGGACGTGCACACGATTCCAGGTGAGGTCAGGGACATGCACACGTTGCCAAGTTTCATACATCAGTTAGACTAACAAAAGGTTGATCAAATGTCTGGATTAAGACAGAGGTTGCCACGTACAGACCAGTAAACACCTGCCTGGTGTCTCCCTTTGTCCTTACGGTCTGGAAATGCAACAGAAGCTCTGGAAACAGACCAGAATCTGGGCTGGAAATATGCGAGTCTCAACTGACGAGTTCTTAGTGTCTCTCTCTCTCTCTCTCTCTCTCTCTCTCTCTCTCTCTCTCTCTCTCTCTCTCTCTCTCTCTCTCTCTCTCTCTGCCGTAGTCCATGGTAAGTATAGATGATGATGATGGTACTGGCTAGTGACACAATTGGCATCGCTGCACCCATGGTTGACCAGCGACGTTGGCGCTGCTGGCACCAGCTGTGGTTCCTCATGGTGACTCACAGGTAAAGGTCAGGTCACTGACGTATGTTGACCTACTGAGCACGACGGTAGACGCTTGAGCACGACGGTACGACCCTCGAGCATGACGGTACGACCCTTGAACACGACGGTACGACAATTGAACACGACGGTACAACGCTTGGGCATGATGTCCTCACCTTTGACCTGACCCTTAACGATCAGGTCAAAGGTCAGACCATCACACTCTAAGTGTTATATTCCCGTGCCCAGTGATTGTACTGTCGTTTTCATGGATCGTACAACCCAACTCATCGTACAACCCGCCTCATCGTACAACCCACCTCATCGATGGTTCAACCCACCTCATCGATGGTTCAACCCACCACATCGTACAACCCACCTCATCGTACAACCCACCTCATCATACAACCCACCTCATCGTTCAACCCACCTCAACAAGGTTATCAATGTTGCTCCAGTTATCGACAAATTGGCAACGCTCTTCCAGATCATCCGACACCAGGAACTATGAGTTGGTTTCCAGCGCCGGAGCAGACTGGTGACCAGGCAGCCTTGCTTCACGCAGGATGGATCAAGACGTACAGACAGAGTTCCAGAAGACCTTCCTTCCTCTTCCAGGATTCCAGGAATGTGTTGTGATCACCCTTGTGGATACCATCTTCACCAGGATTCCAGGACTGTGTTGTGATCGCCCTTCTGGAAATTCTCCACACCCGTCGGGCCGACGGAGCCAACGTCGTGGGCGTAACATAATGATGTCATTGACTTCGACTGTGCGTGTTTGCTGGCCCAAGCTGCCACACTTGCACACCTGGATCCATATCAGTCAGCCTTCGGTCCGCTGCAGATGTATCCATAATGGATGTGGCACACTCCAGGCCAGGCAAGGCAAGGCGAGCCTCCGTCAGGGTATTAAGAAACTGTTAGTCGAAATGGAATGTACCTGAGGAGTGTGGTGTGGATGGCCAGGGGGAACTGCTTCCACTTCCAGGAACAGTTAAGGTCCAGAGGACGACCCAAGTTCGAGGAACAACGGTAGACTAGAGGATGACTTCAGCTCGAGGAACACCCATGGACTGGAGGGTGACCTCAATCCGAAGAATAACGGTAGACTGGAGGATGACTTCAGCTCGAGGAGCACCCATGGACTGGAGGATGACTAACACGTACTCTTGGGTGAGCTTCGCTCTTACACGTCTGCTAACCACTCATCACAGGAAGACCCTTGATCATACATACTCCATCATTCTGACCACCTGGATGGTAGGTGTCTGTCCAGTAAGCTGGAATCTTGAGAGACTATGGGAGGTTCCAGGCCACCAACGGCGATCCTCTGATGTCCCGCGGAGATTCCAGCAAGGGGCGGACTGGATAGCAAGGGGAAATAATAAAGATGACAGGGGATGATCCCACCAGAGGTGTGGCGTCCACCTCTCTCTCTCTCTCTCTCTCTCTCTCTCTCTCTCTCTCTCTCTCTCTCTCTCTCTCTCTCTCTCTCTCTGCCTCCCAGAGCCTTACATAAAGCAAGAAGACTCATTTTTCCTGGACGACCTCGTAACTCAGTCAGAGGAAACTGACTTAAGTATCTTGTCGATTTCAATTTATATATTTTCTCTCTCTCTCTCTCTCCATCTCGGGGTAAGAAGCGCACATGGAATATTTCATAAGGTTCAGATTACTTCGACATCTTATGGGGAAGGTGGGCATAGACGCCATTTGTATAGCCTCCCCGTCCCATTTAGATCCCCCCAGACCTCTTCCTAAAGATGATGGCAATTGCATCAGATCCTCAGCGGGTGCCAGCGGCTCCTTATAGCAGGAGTTAATGGCCTGGCCTCCCGGTTGTGGCATCCAATTCTGTAGATGATGATGAACTACCAACATGTGGTAATATTACCCACGGCAAAGTTTAGCAAGACTTGAAAATTTCTCCTCATATTATATTCATTCAATTGATGTTATATATATATATATATATATATATATATATATATATATATATATATATATATATATATATATATATATATACATTGGAAAGGATCACAATTTTATGCATGATCAAGTATATTCCTATGAGTCTACTGGGAAAATGAAACACGGTAAGTTCCCAAGTGCACTTTCGTGTAATAATCACATCAGGGGAGACACAGTAGAGAAATATAACAGTCAGTTGATATAGAATTAAGAGACGTAGCTAGGACGCCATTTGGTAAACATGCGATTGTCCAAGACAGACAACGAGCGTATCATAAACTTATTATGTAGACAAGAAGGTGAATTGTTTAAAAATTCTATCAACAATATAGGTATCCAGTTTGTATAGACCTTCACTGATATCAAATACACTAATATTAAATACTCTAATTATCAAATACACAAAGAATTATAACCATAGGTTATAAAGTGTTGTGATGTGCGTGTGTGTGTGTGTGTGTGTGTGTTCGTCGGTGTGCAGAAAGTGAAGGGCAATTGAGTAGTAAGTGCTTGATATCTTCTTCATGGTGATTATATCTTGGGCATGAAAGGTGTTGGGATATGTTGGAACGGTGTTACAATTTATGTAGTAACGGGTGACGTCTAGAGTGTAAGAGGGAGAGTGTGACTCGCGTTTGTCTGGGGAGTGTGGTTTCTGACGGACGTATGTCCGGTGGGTTGGAGATTAAAGATTGAGTTGAGAGAGCGGCCGCCCAGTGCTTGGTGGGTTACTTGAGTGTGTGTGTGTGTGTGTGTGTGTGTGTGTCATTCCGGAAAAGAGCATTCTTTTCGAAGCGCCCTTGTTTCTTGAGCCATTCATATCATCTTGGACAAAAGAAAAAAGATTGCAAGACTTGAAAAAGACTGAAAACAGAATCAAGACCACACATGTGTACGTCGGTCTTTCCCTCCTCACCAAGTGTCTTACTGTACCGTGCCTAACATGGATCCATGAGGCTTCCATTTCTCCCAACGGTAACGTATCTGGAAAAGACGATGACATTTGCCCAAAAGAAAAAAACTTCGAGCCTCAGTTTAGATGATGACTCTCACTAGAAGCAAGTAAACCTCCATTGTGTACAGCTAGGATCGACACGGCCTCTCAAAGCGACGTTCCAGGTTCCTTGTCTTCCAGTGGAGCCTCCAGTAAACTGACGTCTGGAAAGCTGTCTTGAAGCCTTGCGATACGCCGCCGGTGACCATGATCCTGGCTTCATCGCTGCAACCACGGCCCCGCACAACCCTGTGGACGATTCTTCCAGACCCGCCTTTCCAGGGAACCCACAAGCAAACCGTCTAAGATAAACCCAAACATGAAAGATGGTCTCGACCACACCAGTGTGGATAACTGCTCGCATGAGCTATTTGTTCCAGACTTTCCCCTTGGCACCCATCAAGACCCATAGACTCTTCGAACTGGTATAACCCCTCGCCTTGCCACGCCCATCGACTCTGAACACCAGGTCATCTGCGACAGAGGAGTAGCTGGCCTCTGTGGCCGACTTGCATCGAGTTATAAGAGTAGTGTTGAACGGTACGCCAGACATCCACAAGGTCAGTAACATCATTCCAGGAGGGTATGCTTCCACCAACCGTCCAGTAGAGAGAGAGAGAGAGAGAGAGAGAGAGAGAGAGAGAGAGAGAGAGAGAGAGAGAGAGAGAGAGAGACAGAGAGACAGAGAGACAGAGAACATCCCTTTTTCTCAGACTTGATGCAAGTGGCAAGCACAGTATCTTAGGCCTTAAAGAGGTGCAGGTGACTGGTGCTTCTCTTCTTTCTATACCTGCGCTTTCCACCTTGGCAGACAACTGCTTGGATAACAGCTCCGAAAATCAAGATGATCCCCATGAATTGCGAGAAGGGCAGAGAAAAGCAATATACGAGGTCTAAGAGACATAAAACTTTACTTTATTCTCCCAAATGGATCCGAGATGCTGGAGCCTTGTGGGAAGAAAGATTTACAGTTTCTTAACGAACAATAGCACCCGACACACTGAATCAACCAGGGACAAGCGAGCTTTCTGTTTCAGCACCTCAGCATAGCTATGCATGGAGTGAATCCAAACTGTATCATCACTTCACTTCCCCTGCACAAGGATATGGAGGAACTTAGCACCTCGTAATATCAACATATCAACATCTTTTATTCTAAAGACCTTTGAATGATGTGAAAATCTTGGGAATAAATGCTATTAAAAGCGATGATACCATCATAATCACAATCTCAATTCCAGGGTTGACCATGTATAATAGGGAAAGTGTAATCACAGTAGGAGGTGGTGGCCTGCTCTTTGTTAAAGATCAGTTGAATCCCGCGGTAAGAAAAAAATTTCATGGCCGTTGAGAATGTCAACTTCATTATTGTGGGAATTAAAGATAAACTCCGGAAGAAAATAAGAATAGGACTGTATCATCAGCCCCGAAGCACAGACACCAGAGGTAGACGAACTATCTCATGATCAGTCAGCAGACATTTGTAATGAAAAAGATTCTATCATTGTTGGAGATTTGAACATACCAACATCTAAATGGAAAGAAGCCCTTTCCAGACGTTCCAGACCCACATGGACTCCACCTAAATTTGCCTGATGGTTTCCAAATCCAATTAGTCGATAAACCTACGCGTGACGAGAATATATTAGATCTAGTTCTAACTACAAATGAGGATCTCGTTCATGATGTTGAACTTGGAGAAAAGTTTGGTAATAGTGATCACAAACAAAATACATTTAAGGTCGCTTTCAACATTGTATGTAATGTTGATCATCAGGGCCATCGAGAAAAAAAAAATAACCAATTTCAAACATGCAAATTCTAATGATCATCGCATTGCTCTTCATAGGCGAACCTGGGACGATATGGTTACTGACACCGACATGAACGTAGTTTGGAAAAGCGTCAGTAAAACTTCCAAAGCAGTAGAGGGAACATACGTGCCAATACGTAGCAAACAGTTTATTTCTAAAACGAAGCCGAAGTGGTGGAACGATGAGAATAAAGTGTCTGCTGTCACAAAAGCAGCTCACAAGGAACTCAAGCAGACCAAGAGCCTAACATCAACTTGATGGAGTAAGTTATACGACAAAATAAACGTCAATATGAAGTGGAATTTGCTGAAAATAGCAAAAGAAGCCCTAAGGAGTTTTATG